>NC_051240.1:11523471-11543471 GCF_015220715.1 Pygocentrus nattereri | reverse complement strand
TGTAAGCAGTTTCTATGGTGTGGCAAAAACGGTGCGAAATGTTGTTTCATGTCTGAATTTCTCAAATTGCTCAGTAGAATGTGTCAAATTGTTGCGTGGTATCAGTATTCTCCATTGCTGATACTGATAGTTTAATTAATTGCCAATATTGGTGAAACAAAATACAGCACAAATGAATTCTTTGTGCTTTATTAGGGCTCATTTGCATTTTTCCAACTTTTGCCACATCAGCACTTCACAGACTATTGTTATTATTAATGTGATTAACAAGCAAAATATCATGCTAGATGTTTTCTAGAAATGAATCATATATACTGAATGTGTATCACATGACCCACACATGCTTATTTTGTCTGCTAATAACTGACAATCATGAGCATGAACATATCATGCTTTGAGTATGGGAATGTTTCTCATCCAGCTCCTGCATAGTAATGGGATTTTTGAGTGTTTGTCTTCCTCTGTGTGGGCAGCTGCTTCGCTGTGCTCTAAGGGAGCTGCTGGAGCTGCAGGAGGTGAAGCAGAATGTTCTCCAGGTTCACCTGAGCGGTAAGTGATGTTGGATGTGTGTAACCGTCCCAAGGCTGTTGCTTTTGCTGCGGTGATGGCTCTGTTGACAGCTGTGTGTACTATGCAGGTCTGCTGCAGACGGACGACCGTATCGCTCTGAAAGAAATTACTCGGCAGCTCCACCTGGAGAACGTCGTAGGAGACAAAGTCTTTGTGAGTCTGCTGAGTCAGCATGGCTGACCTAGGGCTGCACAGTATGGACAAGATACCATATTAGATTTATATTGCTATCGAATTGTGGTATGCTTTGTTTCTTTCTAGAGGTCCAGCATGTGTGTAATTTTATGCGTAGAAATGATTAATTTTCACATTGCCATTTTTCAACCTCTCTTTATTTTTTTGTTTTTTAGAATTAAATTAATTAGGCCATTTTTTAGCTGTGCCTTTAAGACTGATAAGCCATAAATCAAGTCTGTTGTGATTGGCTGCCCAGTGTTGTGGCTCATTCAAAAAGCACTCAGTACTGAAACAAACACATAATAAAAATGGGTGGTGCTAAACTGTTATGAATAGGCAGATATGGTGATATGGCTACACATTTTTCACTAATGTGATTCAGATCTGATGTTTTCAGGGCTATGTGGAAGGGAAAATCTGATCTTTTCAAATCCAACCCTGAGCCACTTTCATATGGGGTCCTAGCTCGGATTCGTGGCCATGTGACCTTAATGTCATGCTCAGATCAGAATTCATGTGCTTTTTTTCCACTGCGCATGTGGCATCATTCAGTGTTACCATGGCAGCATCGCCGAACAGAAGTTAAAGCCTATGAACGGTGGAAAAGCAACACATCTCACCTTTTCTCCTTCGTCTCGCTCTAATAATGCAGCTGAGAGCTGATCAGAGTTAATGATCTTCTCAGTGAAGCTCGTTCTGCTTGTTAGTTTGTGCTGATAATGCAGGTGATTCATTCATGTGACGTTACTGAGTAGGATGTGTGACTGCGGGTCATTTCAGGATGCCGGTTCGTTCACATTAATGACAGATTTGAATTACTTACCTAAATGAGTGTGAAATATCCTGTCAGAGAGATCAGATTTGAGCAATGAGGCTTGTAATGTGAACGTAGCCTATGTTGGTTCTCATGACATCACAGAAACAGTAAATTCAATACAGGCTATTTTGCAGCTTAGTTTCCATATATGGACCATATTGATGGAATGAATGGGACATTTTGAAACTTCAATGGTGTTTACATGTTACTTTACATGTTACTTATAGTATTTATTTTATAATAAATACTAATTACCCAGGGTAATTGGCTTTTCCATAATGTGGGCCCTTGATCGGCCATTGATGTGACATGATTAAACATCAACTTGCATTATTTTATCAAACTTGTCTGTTTTTTGGACCCTTGAATGCATTGATCAATCAGTACACCCACAGGATGTGCACAGCACACAAATATTGTTAGATGGGCTCATTTGCTGTGATTTCATTATTGCAAAGCTGAATATTGCAACATTAATTAACAAACCCCTTTTATATAGAGAAGTCAAATGGTTGTACAACTCTCTTTTGCAGGGCAGCTTTGCAGAAAACTTGGTATTTTTGTTGGAGGCTCTTAAAAGGGGTTAGTACCAATCTGCAGGCTCTCTTTCATGTACTCAACAATATGTGTGTCTTTCTCATATCTGAACTCCTTTATGCACACTATCGTCTCTGTCTCTTCCTCTTTCAGAATGCTTTAAGATTTAAGATTACTATATGGTACAATATTGCTGAGGTTTACTGACAGTAATAATAACAACAATAGTTAACTCTTTCTCTCTCTCTCTCTCTCAAGGTGATAAGAGTAGTAGTCGTCCGGTGTTCTTCATTCTGGAAGAGTTTGATCTGTTTGCCCATCATAAGAACCAGACCCTCCTGTATAACCTGCTTGATGTGTCTCAGTCAGCTCAGGCTCCTGTGGCTGTGGTGGGCCTCACCTGCAGGCTGGTACGTCCATCATCTGTAATATAAAGCACTCCAAACATACACTTCATATATCTGCATTACAGGCCAGACATATAGGGGCAAGCAGTGATTTTTTTTTTTTTTTTTTTTTTTTTTGTGTATTAACATCATAGTATGCATGTAGAGTCCGTTTGCAAAAGATCAATGCAAAGGACTGTATTGAACTGCAACAGTAAGCAATCAGATATGCTGTTTGCTGTTCCAGATACTAAAATACTGACTTTCATAATTTTCGGAATGCATAATTCATCAACACAGATTAGAAAGTTAGCTTGCTCAGTCTTGCTAGCAGCATGCTTAAGTGAGCACCTACGAGCTCCCTGTGATTTCAATTTTGCCTTCCTGTTTAAACCATGTGAAAGTCCCAAACAAGTATCTTCTCAAATCTGTACTGATTTGTGTCCACCCAGATATTTTCAATATTATGTAAAGCTGTGATTTTTGATTCTAAGAAGAGAAAGAGAGCTGTTGTTGACCCTCTCTACTTTCTGAGAACGTTATGCTTGCCGGTCATGATGTAGACCAGTCTGCTCTCACCTGATTGGACAAGTACAATACAGTTGAAAACTTCTTTGGAGTGCAGTGAGGCTTATTTTGTGGTCACTCACGTTTAGCAGGGTGAAGAATTTCCACAGGAGAGTGCTGTTAGTGCTTTTGGTTCTTTGCATCAATAACGACAGTGCGTGCGTTTCCTAAAAATTTCTTTGGTTTGCAGCTCTGAACTTGCTGTAGTGCAGGGCTGCCCAAAGTGTGGCCCTTGAGGACGTTTGATTTGGCCCACCAGAAACCTAACACAACCTCCTAGCTCAGTGAAAACAACCATCCTATGTACAACATTGTCAATTCTCATTTATCCTTTTAACATTATATTAATGTACATATTTAAGTAATAAAATGTAATGATAGGTTTTTAAAATTTCATAACAGCTACCTACTTTATTTGTATAATGTTTGTGTTTGTAATATTCATATTTCTAGGTGAGCAAATTATGTTTTCAGATCAGAATCTGTTATTGGCCACTATAAACTCTTCTTGTTTGTGTTTTGCAGGATGTGCTGGAGCTGTTGGAAAAGCGAGTGAAGTCACGATTTTCCCACAGACAGATTCACCTGTTGAGCTGCATGAGCTTCTGTCAGTATCTAGACGCGTTTCGCTCTGAGCTCGCCTTGCCAGATGATTTCCCCGACAGCAAGTTCTCTCAGGAGTGGAACCTCAACGTCTCGGTACAACATACAGCACATACTTTTATAAAAGTAACTGATCACCGGTTAAATATTAGGACTTCTACGTGGCTTGCCATTGCCAACATGTGCCTTTATGTGGTGGCGGCACCTAGTGTTCAAAGTAGAAAATGCCTCTTTTTGACAGCATAGAGAGCTGGCCACCTTAAAAACTAGCATTTAATGTTACTTGTCATGTTATGCAATATCCTGTTGTGCAGCAGTGGCTTCTTCAGCCTCAGTGGTTTAACAGAAGTCCTTATTTGTATCCTATTTATGTTTATCAAATAGCATGTATATGGTATTTGGACGCCACTGTTTTGGAGGAAGCAACTAATGTCTCAGAATGATGATATTGTAGCAAGACTTATGGATTGGGAATGAGGCATAACTACAGTTGAGTGAAACATTTGAGGTGTGTTTCTCTCAGCAACAGATCTGTCCCTAATTCCTCTCTGTCTCTTTTCCAGGAACTCTGTGAAGAGAAGTCGGTACAAGAGATTTTACAGAAACATTTTAACTCCTGTAAAGATTTTCGCTCCCTGCATTTACTGCTGGTGAGAAGAGCTGTCCAAGTCCATCAGCATCAATGTGCTGTCCCTGTCCTTTTCCTAAAGCAGCCGACCCTAAACCCTGTCTGTGTTTGTGTGTTTTTTCAGCTGCTGGCGTTGACTCGTGTGTCCGTGTCGAACCCGACTCTGAGAGCTGTAGACATACTGGAGGCCAGTCGAATGAGCTCCGCTGACTCAAAAGCTAACATTCTCCATGGTGAGTGTCAAGGGCGCAAACTACTCTAAACTGCTGGGTGCAATAATAATACATGAGAGTTTGGCACCAGTGTGCTGTTTTTTTGGTTCTTTTTAGAATTAAAAAGCTGTTTAACTTAAGTATATCGCTGCTGTCAGAAAAGTTTGTTGTGTATAAATTTCATGATGAATGGGCCAAAAAAACGGCCCAAAATGATTTGGAAAAATATCTAGGTCCATTGACTTACATTAAGAGTAAAGTAGCCTTTTTCTGTAAAATGACCATTTTGGAGCAATGAGGTTTTCTTCCAACAACAGAAATAGGCTGGTGACCAAGCTGGGTTTGAATAAAATGCTGTTGGCTCTGACTGCTTTCTTTAAATAAAAAAAAAAAAAAATAATAATAATAAAAAAAAGATGCACTTTAAATATCATAGTGTGTCTCGGCCAGTTTCACAGAGTACTAGTGGGACTCCTCTGAACATCTTGAGGCATTTAAAGGGAATTTCCACTGATTTCTATTTCTGCATAATGAAATCATTCATTTGTTCATATATAACCAAAGTCATTCAGAGTAGTTTGGTGGGGAATGTGTCGTTCTGGAGAATCTTAGTCACAGTTGTTCACGGTGGTGGTGATGGGAGCGAAGCACCTGAAGCGTTTAATGCCTCTAAAAGCTCCTTACTGAAATGTAGGGTTATGAAAACGCAGCCTGATGCCTGAGACACTGGGTTATGGTAGGTTTGAAAATGCAGGTCATTGTAAGACAAAATAGTCCTTAAAAAACACTTATTTTTGTTTTGCCACTATTTTACCAGCATTACATTTAAAAACTCCCAGTACGTATTTAAGTTCATTGGTCATTTTGTTGTATATTTATGTTGTAGAAATCATGAGCCCTGGTTCCCATCACTACCAATGTATACAGAAATTCAGAAAAATTGGTGGATTTTCTCTTTAACCCACAATATAGTCCAAATGCTTGCACGACTTTCTGAAAAACATTGGGATGTTCTAAAATATTCTAAAGTTGTTTTAGGTTCTGTGGTTGATTGAGATTTACAACATGTGGCTCAGAATAATTTGATATTAAATTTAACATAACACAATTTAATGACTTAAATTAAGAACACTATTGAGACAACAAACTGAACATGATGAATTCATGTTAAGTGAATGAATACTATAAACAGTAAAAATCAGTTTATTTAATTTACTTACCCACAGACCTAGAAAAGCTTTTGTCTTCTGTTAAGCATTTAGAAATATGAATTCAGAATGTCAGTGGCGTTGCCCTTCCACACTCACCACCCTTCATGTGTGCTTCTTTGGACCATAACAGAACTAGAGAAAATCAAAATAATTGAAGTAAACTCATTGCTGTTTTTATTTTTCCAGGTCTGTCTGTCCTGGAGTTATGTTTGATAATCGCTATGAAACATCTGAATGATATCTACGAGGGAGAGCCCTTTAACTTCCAGATGGTTCACAACGGTATGAACTAAGTCTAAATTTCCTGTGAATTCATCACAGCTGTTACAATAGATATCAGTCTGAGATAAATAATTAGATCAAAAGAGAAACAATATATAATAATATATAAATATAACATTTAAATATGATGACCTTTCTACTGTTTATTTATGCCATTTTCTGTAGTTGAATGTGTCTGGATTTTTATGGAAATGTTTCAGAGACAGTATTTTGTCCCTTCTCTCCCCAGAGTTTAAGAAATTTATTCAGAGAAAGTCTCACTCCATCCATAATTTTGAGAAGCCAGTGGTGATTAAGGTGAGAAAGTGTGCTTTAATTTAAGCTCAGCCCCTCTCAAAGGAAAATTCCAACGATTTTTTAAAAAATTCCTGGAAGATATTCAGCGTTGTTTGATGTGAAATGCGCCATTCTAAAGACATTGAGTTAGAATGATTCACAGTGAAGGTGATGGGGATAGGACATCTGAGGATTTTAATGCCTCCAACAGTTCCCTGTCTGCAAGTTGCTGCGTGAAATGTTCATAGATATGCTTGATGCCCTTGTTTTTATGATTCATGCAAGGCACAATAGGCAGATTTATCACCATTTTACCATCAACATTACATATAAAACATGTAAGACATACGAGATTTGGAACTAAAATGTATTTTTTTTTTATATATGCTCACAGGCCACTTTATCAGGTACACCTTGCTAGTAAAAGGTTGGACCCCCTTTTGTCTTCAGAACTGCCTTAATTCTTCGTGGCAGACTTTCAACAAGGTGTTGGAAACATTCCTCAGATTCTGGTTGGTTATTTGAGTGACTGTTGCCTTTCTATCATCTCAAACCAGTCTGCCCATTCTCCTCTGACCTCTCAGGCACGCTCACTGGATATTTCCTCTTTTTCTGACCGTTCTCTGTAAACCCTAGAGATGGTTGTGTGTGAAAATCCCAGTAGATCAGCAGTTTTCTGAAAGACCAGCCCGTCTGGCACCAACAACCACGTCACGTTCAAAGTCACTTAAATCCCCTTTCTTCCCCGTTCTGACGCTCGGTCTACACTTTAGCAAGTTGCACTGAGTTGTGGGATTTGCTGATTAGCTATTTGTGTTAACAAGCAATTGACCTACCTAATAAAGTGGCCGGTGAGTGTATACATTCAAAAGGTTGTAAGGCAAAAATAGTCCCCAAAGAAAGCTTTTTTTTTTTTCTGACTAAATACTGTTTCATCATTGGCAACTTGACATACAACTTAAGACATGTGCAGGTTCACCGGTCATTTTGGAAGGTAAATAAAATGGCCCCTGTACTGGTCAGAACCTCTGTCTTAGGAAGTTTCTGCACCATCAACCATTTCACATCAAACCACTCTGAATGAGTTTGTTTACATCGTAACGATTGAATTATGCAGAAATGTATGAAAAGTTGGTGGACCTCTTCAGTGAAATCTTGTCATTCTGAAACGCACATAAGCTCTTAGCCTGTAATTTCCATTTTGAGTCACTGAATAGGGGAAAATGGAAGAAATGCACCTCTTAACAATAGTGTTAAGTTACAGCCTCGTTGGGCTTAGTGTGCTCAGTGGTTCTTGTACCCCACTAATTGCCACTTCTCCATTTTTTAATATTAACATTAGAATATTCACAATATCAATCAAGAATTAATTAACTATTATGCTAAAAAACACTTCTTTTCTAACATAGGGGATGTATTGCTCTCGTAGTGGATGACCCTTCAAAAAATGATTTTTTATATAAAATCTATTTCCTCTAAATGTGCTTAACTTTAAACAGATTTCCCTTCTGTATTAATGTACAATTTTGACATACACCAGTGTTTCAAATTCAGAACACTTTTCCAGTAACCGCAACAAGATTCATTACTTAAATGGTAAAGTAGTGAACATGGATGTAAGACAGAATAAATCAGCACTAAATATGAAAATGTTAACACAGATCAGTTTCAGAAAACAGAATGAGACGATTTTAAGCTGAGTTTCTGACGAGGCTTTTATCAAATTAATGTTTCAGTGAATTAAAAACGTTGGCATTTGCTGCCATCTAGTGGTCGGACCTACACACAGTGACACGTTACTGTTCTTGAAGCCATTCCCTGACGGTGACCTCAAAGCCTGCAAACAACCTGCGAAACAAAACATGTACACTCAAAAAACGAACCTCAGTGCTTTTCTGAAGGTGTGTGAAGATTTTGGAATCATCTCAGTATCAGCCTAAAAAGTGTATTAAAAATATTGGCATTGGACAGATGATTAGATTTGGACAGTACCTAATAAGGTGTGTATCATCTAGAGGAGCAGAATATTCAGGTGACGTTGGACTAAAATATCTTCATTTTATTCATTACTTATTTACTGCATTTATACCCTCTATGAATAAATGTTACATTATGTAATTTTAGTAAATATAGTCTGTTTCTACATTTTATAATATATTTATAGATCAGAATCTGCAGATACACTATATTGCCAAAAGGTGTTCCAATCACTTCCATGGCCACAGGTGTATAAAACCAAGCCCCTAGACTGCTTCTACAGACATTAGTGAAAGAATGGGTCACTCTCAGGAGCTCAGTGAATTCCAGCGTGGTACCGTGATCGGACGCCACCTGTGCAACAAGTCCAGTTGTGAAATTTATTCGCTACTAAATATTCCACAGTCAGCTGTCAGTGGGATTATAACAAAGTGGAAGTGATTGGGAACGACAGCAACTCAGCCCCGAAGTGGTCGGCCACATGAAATGACAGAGTGGGGTCAGCGGATGCTGAGGCGCATAGTGCGCAAAGGGTCACCAACCTTCTGCAGAGTCAATCACTACAGACCTCCAAACTTTATGTGGCCTTCAGATTAGCTCATGAACAGCGTAGAGAGCTTCATGGAATGAGTTTCCATGGCTCAGCAGCTGCATCCAAGCCTTACATCACCAAGCATGATGTAAAGCGCCAACGCTGGACTCCGCACTAGAGCAGTGGAGACGTGTTCTCTGGAGTGACGAATCACGCTTCTCCGTCTGGCAATCTGATGGACGAGTCTGGGTTTGGCGGTTGCCAGGAGAATGTTACTTGTCTGACTGCATTGTGCCAAGTGTAAAAAGTTTGGTGGAGGGGGGATCATGGTGTGGGGTTGTTTTTCAGGAGTTGGGCTCGGCCACTTAGGTCCAGTGAAAGGAACTCTTAATGATTCAGCACCAATAGATTTTGGACAAGTTCATGCTCCCAACTTTGTGGGAACAGTTTTGGGACGGACCCTTCCTGTTCCAACATGACTGCGCGCCAGTGCACAAAGCAAGGTCCATAAAGACATGGATGACCGAGTTTGGTGTGGAAGAACCTGACCTCAACCCCAAACGAACACCTCTGGGATGAATTAGAGTGGAGACTGTGAGCCAGGACTTCTCGTCCAACATCAGTGTCTGACCTCACAAATGTGCTTCTGGAAGAATGGTACAAAATTCCCATAAACACATTCCTAAACCTTGTGGAAAGCCTTCCCAGAAGAGTTGAAGCTGTTATAGCTGCAGATGGTGGGCCGACATCATATTAAACCCTATGGATTAAGAATGGGATGTCACTCAAGTTCATATGCATGTGAAGGGAGACGAGCGAATACTTTTGGCAACATAGTGTAAGTACAAGAAAAATATCAGACATCAGCATTGGCTTGCAGTTCCCATATCGCTCTATCTGTATCGATTAGTTTATTAATTGATTGAAGTGTATTACCAATTCGAGGAACAAAAGCCTGGATTTACAGTGACCTATTGATTGTAAGACTCTCTGAGCTCCCAGTGATTCAGTTTGACAATGATTTTATACATCTTAATCTCAAATTTCACCCCGATTTAATTCGTTTTGTAAGACTTTTGTAAGAATTTTTTAGAAATGCACTGAATACACAGATTTGACTGGAGTAATGATTTACACTGTACTGGAATGAAGACGCATCTGAAAACAGGCAGAGAATTTTGTTTTGGACAAAAAGTGTGTACTTGGTGTATTTTATTAAATATGAATAAACATTATTGGATTTACTTTCCTATATATATTTTATAGATTTTATAATGGCTTAACCAGTGCAGATTTAAATACTTAAATACTTTGCTGTAAAACACAATACATTTTATTCAGTATTTCATTTTCATTCATTTCATATCATTTTTTTCAAACAAGTTAACTTGTTTTCCTAGTTTGACCATTTGAGCAATCAGTAGATCCACCGTTATATCTGTCTTATGAATTACTGGTAATGGCAACATGGTGCTATTAATTGATTAATGGATATAAAAAACACTTAAGCTTATGATATCTGCCATTTACAGCATAGTTACGTCAGTGTTATATAGGTTCTCACATTCTAAAATCAAAGCAATTGAGCCTGTACCTTCATATCAATACGTGACAGTGCATTTTTCTACCCCTATTAGAAGCATGTAAACAGAGGAGACTTGGCTTTGAGCAGCAGTTGCACTGCTTTAGCTCAGGGTTTGCAAATGCCAGTTTACAGAATTCATGCTCCAGTGCACCTGAATCAGCTGATCAGTTAATTATCGAGTTGACTCAGGTGTGGCGGAGCAGAAACAAACACACCACACACACACACGCACTGCTGCATCCCTTCAGAAGCCTGATACCCCTGATTTAGCTGATAAGATGATAGTAATTATAGCATTATTACAGAGCTTTATCTCTCTTTGTGTTATGTGCTGTAGGCGTTTGAGCACTTGCTGCAGCTGGAGCTGATCCGGCCGGTGGACGGCGGGGTGTGTAAGGTGCAGAGAGAGTACCAGCTGATGCGGCTGATGCTGGATCACACGCAAGTAATGGAGGCTCTGCAGAGATACCCACAATGCCCCACTGACGTCAAGCAGTGGGCCATTTCTGCCTTCGGGTGATTTTCTTGGATGAACTCCCAGTTCAGTTAACGCTGTATTTAAACTTCTCGCACTTCAGTTTCTGTAAATGATGTAAAGATCTGTATTGGTAGGTTTTCTCCAGCAGGATGTAGACCTCTGAAGTGCTTCATGGCCAGGAAGTCGTAGCAGGTTTTCTCAGTGGGGAAAATTTAAAAGGCTTTTTTGAGAATCACCGCTATCACGTCCTGTGGTGAACAACAATATTCCAAACCCAATACATTATGTGCTACATACATTTTACCCTCTGGGTGTCACTGGATCAAGGCGTTTAGCAGTCAACAGATGAAAAATGCTAGAAGGTGGTTAACGCGCCTGTGCACTGAAATGATGTTATATAAAAGTAAGTCCACTGTTAAACTGAATTCCATTGATTTTTCTAATATTCTGCATAGTTTAATCATTAAGATGCAAACAAGTCATTCAGAGTGGTTTGGTGTGCAGTGCTTTGTTCTAGAGAAACCTACAGAGTTTGAATTGTTGACAGTGGTGGTGATAGGAACCAGATGTCTGAAGCATTTGATGCCTCAAAAAACTCCCTCTCGGAAAGTTATTACACAAAATACATTCTTTTATGATAGTTTTGAGATTTGAAACTAAAATTAAAATTTTTTATACATTCAAGGGGTTGAAAGGCAAAAATAGTTCCCAATAAAAAAAACACTTTTTCATTTTTATATTGTACACTCCTGTTACACTGTAGACATTGCGACCACTGAATTTCTACCACCTCCAATAAAGGAATCAGAATCTGTACATTTCTCTACAGTGAACCATTTTGCATCTAAGCACACTGTTTGCATCTCAATGAATGATGCAGAACTTTGAGATCTGCACAATTTCCATATTGTTCTATACCAAAACCAGCCTAAAACTGCCAAAGCTTCTTAACTACCACATTTGAAAAGCTTGCTGGTTTGTGTGGAGTATTTCGATGAGGTTGCCAGGCTTAAGATGTCTGTTCAGTGTGCAGTAGTGTTAGCTTGCATGCATATTTTGGCTCCTCGTTCTTCTCCTCAGAGAATCCAGTGACATTTGTAGGATGGCAAACGCGTCAGTTTTGACCATTTTAGTTTACCACAGGATGCGATTATTGATTTTCAGAAACGGCGTTCATTTTCCTAAAATCTGATCAGGAATTCTTAACATGGGCAAGACGCCAAATGGAGGATGATGACGCCACTACATCGTCTGTTACTGCATCTGAGTGATTTGGAGAAATGAGTGGAGAATTAGTGGAGAAATGAGTATCTATTTTGTACAGATTTATCATTTAACTGAATAACTGGGGTTAACTGAGATTTTCCTGAAGGTAAAACCTGTTTCAGCAGCTTGATGCAGTGACACCTGTTTAGTAGCACTCAGTGATTAGTTTTCATTAAAGCAAACTCATCTAAGGGTACATTCCAGTGTTTTTAACTAATCTCGATCCACTGCATCTGTACAATATTGTTAAATCTAATAGGCAGTAATTGCAGCATGTTTCATTGTACTTAACAATAACAGAAAACTCATTGACCTGAAACTGACTTATAATGGAATTTAATGGGCAGTTGCTGAATTCTCTGTATAGATGTTTAAAATATATCATGGTAATGCCTTCAAACCAGTGAGTATTAGGCACAAGCAATACAGGTCTAAGGATGAGAACGACATGAGAGCCTATCTTACTAAAGCTCTTCTCATGAGGTCGACTTCTGAATGCTGGAGCAATAGAAGACAAAAGTTCTAGTTACTTTCGCTAAAGTTTTCTGATGTCCATCATGAGGAGCCTGCAAAAACTTAGCTGGTAATGTATTAGTTCTACAAATGTCCATGTTTACTGACAAACCTCAGCAAAAAGCCAAATAGCTTCTGTTCCAAGTATTTTTCAAGTCAACATGTCATACAGGACTGGTTGAAAAACTCTTTTAGTATTGATACAGTAAGCCTTAAAATTGTGTGTACACCTCAGCCAACCAAGCAATACTGTGCACAGCTGTTGTTATTTCTCACTTTCCCAGATTTGTGTAAAAGGGTGTGTGGAGGGGGAGGTATCACAAAAAGGTGTAAAATGAAGGAGTGTGTGTGTGTGCGCGCCTAACAAAATTAAATGAATGCAAAGTTTAAAAGAAGAAAAAATAAAGTACATCAAGATGCTGGATAATGGATTTATACATCACAGATAATAAAGGATCTAAGCTAAAGAACAAATGTTCCTCCTTGCTGCCTTGTTTTCTTACTTTGAGAGTTTAGCTGTTTTCAACAAATGTAGCTCCACTGCCTGGATTGACAATGAAAAACCACCTGGCTTTTGGGGGTGAAGTTACTTCTTGGCCCTCAAGGGTTTCCTTAGTCATACCAGGTGCTTTCCTGGTGAGAAATGTGGTCTTTAATTCCAGGGTCATGCTGTACAATGTTACACCCTTTAGAAGAGACGTAACGCTCCACCACTTTTCAAACTGCTACTAATGCAACATAATTAAATGGCTAAACACGCTTGGAGGAGAGCACTAACTGCCATATTGGTTCCACCAGCTAACAGACATCTTAGATGCCTACCATCACGCTGAGCGATGGGGAGTTTTATGCTAAAACTTTATAGTTTCCAACAACAGCAGAGCTATGAGCAGTCAGGAATGATGTGAATTGGACAATCTGTGCTGTGCTTGACTAGAAAGCACATCCGTTCTGTCAGTAATAAACCGGGTACATTAACCCATCATCTCCATTCTACATTATACAGATGGGCGTGGTGACGGCGTTCTCTTAATAGGAGTGAATGAATTGCTCATGACTGGTTTGGACATGGGAAGATATTAGGTCTGTTTAGATTTCAGCTTTAATTTGTAATGTTTTTGTAATCCACCAAAACAATGCTGAAGCAGCCCACCTGCCAGATCCATCCAAAAGCTGTTTGGCAGGAACCCCTCCAGTCTGGCAACGCTGTCACTGGGTTGGCTTTGAAATTTTACACTCAGTAAATAAGTGTACACTCCTACCTATATTTAGCCCAAATGTTCCAGTGGTTGTCCTCTCACATTCTCATTACGAGATCCCCGAGAGACTTGGCCTCCAGGTAATTTGAGTTCGAGACCCCTGCTCTAAGAGGACTAAGGCCCAGTCCCATTTCTTGTTTTTACCCCTACCCTGTATTTCCGAATGTCGCCTTGCCCCTTGGAACTGAGTTACAAGGGGTAGTGGTTGAAATCTTCCCTATAAAATGGGACTCTCAAATAAAAAGAACATCACTTCATTAACTGCTACTAGCGCTGCTCTGTAGGCGACTCTGTAGGCAATCACTGCTGGGCTTTAGTTACATTTAGGCAATCGTATGCCTTCAAACAGGGAGGATGTGGAATTGTTCATTATCGCCCACCCCTAGTTCTTCTGTGATAGTAGTTGAAATCTTGCCCTACAAAATGAGACAACTCCCAACCCTCATTAACAGGCTACTAGCGCTGCTCTGTTGGCGATCCGGCCTGTCTTCAGTGAGAGCAGAGAAAAGTTCAGCTCTTCACTGCTGGGCATTATTTACATTAGGACATCATGTGCCTTCAAAAACGGGGGAAGAAGATCATTGTTCATTATTGCCCACTGCTAATTCTTTGGTGATACGAAGCTGAAGTCAGCTATTCGCCAGCTTTTCTTTCAAATTGTCCCGTTCCACCTTAAATGGTGCAGCAGTTACATTCTGGTGCTTCAGGCATCAGAACTGCTGGACTATTTAAGGTGGAACTGGAAAGTTAGCTAGCTAGCCATGAAGCCCTAACGCTTTACCCCAGGTGTGAATGTGCAAAACAGAGGCCTAAAGGCTAAGTGGTGGGGCAAGGGGGGAAACAGGATTGAGCCCAGTTGTGAGGCCTCAGATGTTTTCTCTATGAACCCAATCCAGCTTCTACATATACCGCCATTCACATATCCCTCAGTCTGGTCTGCATGCCTGAAAGAAACCTCATCTTTCTGCATTCCTGACTGAGCTGACACTCTTCATCAGCAGAGCCAAAGCTGCGACACAAACACATCAGCAGCCGTATCTATGAGCATGTGGAGTCTACGTTTATAGCGCTACGCCAAGCTTACATATACCTCGCTATGCATTACTCGGGGTAAATGTTATTCAGGATATGCTGACAGTGTTCTGTCTGTACTAGACGTAACAGCTTATAAATAACTGTTTGTCAGTGGAGGGTCATGCAGAGCGGGTGATACAAGAGAAAGAGAAGACAGGCGAGATGTGAAGAGATGTTGAAATGCCAAATCCATGATGCTGAAGAACTCGGTGACCCTCTCTCAGCCTGTCTCTCAGCCTTTTTTCCTCATAGGTAACGCAGCTCCTGATGTGATTCCTCCTGACAGCGTGTCCCCTCAGAACACTGCGGCCTCACAGGAGGCACAAAAATAAACAACAAACAACATGTAAGGTTATAATCCAGCACTAATGCAGCACATGCTTGATTCACTGAAGCGTTAGAAGTGTTATTGTAGTGCACTCATGGTCCCCAGGAGGGGAGACGGAGAAGGTTTAGATCGAAATGTTTGAGCTTGGAGTTAGCCTCCATTTCTCAGGTCTTCTGAGACTGCCGTCGCTGCAGAACCAAAAGTCCAGGGGGTGCGGCTGGACCTGATCCAACTCCTCCCACATCGTGTTTTAATTGGCCTGAACTGGAGTGGAGCTGACAAGATGGACAATGAGTGTAGAAACAAGGTAGAATGAGCTAATAAGGTATAACATTTAATATGAATTTTTAGGCATATTGAGTCATTTTAATTACGCTTGTGTGGCAGTAATACCAAAAAGTCATTATAAGGATTTTTTATTCTGAAATTCCAGGATTTAGTTGATAAAACACAGTTCTGTGGGTTATTTTGACCTGTCATGTGCGCATCCTAGTCTTTAAAAACATTCAGCGTATATGGTGTTTGTTTGTCTGTCCCGATGTATAAATGCTGATGTAGAGACGTATTTGCCTTTGAATTGTCTTCTGGTCACGTCTGTTGGTGCGTTTGTCTTTGCGTCTGTGTACGGGTTTGTGCTAATGAATATGTTTTGTTTGGCACAAGCAGATTTTTGCAAAAGCAACATGGGGATTGTGTGGGGTATTTGGTTTGTTAACTTTGGAGAAAACAACAAAATCTAAAGCAGGGACTGGAATATGTTATCAATGTTACCATCTTATTTTTATTGTGATTGCTGCTCCTGCTTTAAAATTAAAAAACAAAAACAAGAAAAACCATTCCGCGGTTTCAACTCGAACTCATCATAAGTACACGTTATGTAGGCCTACAGAACAGACTTTGTACCAGAATGTGAAAAAAGCTTTTTGAGTTTTGACAAATGAACGCGAACGTCGTGAATCATGAGTGATTATAAAGAAAAGAAAAAAAAAAAAAAAAAAAAATCACCCGCATCACCTGCAGGTTTCCCACCGATAAAAACAACAGGGTAGACCAATGAAACGAGTTGAAGGCAGAAAACGTAAGCGATACATGTAAGTTTAAAGGCCAATAGAAATGCAATGATTTTAGACCAATGAGAAGAAGAAGTTGGCGGAGTTGGATCAGGCCCGGCTCCACCCCTTTGGACTTGTGGTTCTGCAGTGAATGTTGGGGGGGGTTTAGATGCAGATCTGAGGAAAGACACAGTCCAGATGTTGGTGCATTTGGGCCAAAGAAAAAGGGTAAACATATACAGTTCTGTGCAGCTGTGGAAACAGCTGGAACTTCATTTACTAGAATCACTAACATTATGAACAATTCATTTTTCATAAGCATCGACTAATTAACATTCATTTTGTGTGGATTTGCCTTCATTTCAGCCTCCATTCTTTTCAGGCGTCTTGCTTTCAGTTTTCCAAAGGAATCAGCAGGGCTATTTTTCCCACCTCCAAAGTTCAATCCAAGTAATCCCAAACACATTCAGTGATGTTGAGGTCTGGACTGGAAGCTGGTCAGCAGCTTCAGTTACAGCTCTGAGTGAGGGCTTCCTTACAGCTACACGTCCTTTCAGACCCACAGCACTGAGCTGTCTTCTCAAAGTGGAAGGATTAATAATTTTTTTGAGATATCAAGTTAATTATCTTGTTATCTCAAGATAACACACGTGTTATCTTGAAATAAGTTTGTTTTGTTATCTGAAGATAACTTTTTTCGAATAATGAGTTAATTATCTCAAGATAAAGTTGTTATCACAGGCTTACGATCACTGACTGTGGGCCATCTTTTGCAGCACAGTTTCTAAGCCCCCCACAAGGGGCTACAGGTGTTATTTTGGTGGTGACACTGACGTGATGAAGTTGGAGTTTCTGAGCACTGGACTTATGAACGTCCACTCTAAAGTGATGCACACTGTGACCACATTAGGAGCATGTGACGCAGAGCACCGGTAAACGTCCAGCACTGATCTGTGTGGGGCTCTGAAAGCCGAGTGCAGGTCTGAGCATGCTCAGTAGCGCTGTAACAGTTTCTCCTGCTCCTGTTCGTATTGCATCATCTCTCAGAGCCCAAATCCTCCACACACTCCTCCTTACTGCATGTGTGTATCTGTGTATGGGTGTGTGCGTTTGTGTGTGTCAGTGAGTGTATCTGTGTATGGGTGTGTGCGTACGTGTGTGTGTGTGTGTGTGTGTGTGTGTGTGTGTGTGTGTGTGTGTGTGTGTACGTGTGTGTGTCCAGCGCAGCTGGAGTGATCACGCTGTCATGCTTTGCTTTGGTGTTCTACATGAAATAAGACCTGGTGACTGACAGGTGAACTACGGTGTTGAAAAGGACGTATGAGGATATTTTTAATCGTGGAGATTGGTTTCAAAGTTCTGAGATGTTTTCTGGAAGATCAGGTGGTCTTCAGATCATACGTTCGAGACAGCAGACCACATGTGTTCTAGTTCAAATGTATTTCTGATTTTTTTCTGCACAGAAGGGTCACATAGAGGAACCACAGCCACCTCAAAAAGGGAGGACAACAGCGAAATAAGTAAACAATACATAAATAATACAGTATCTAAAAACTGCATTAAAGCTTAAACACAGGTTAATAACACACACCTAATAATACGCATTTATTAGGGGTTTGTTTATGCTTTTTTAGGCACTTGCACTATGCTGACTGATGAGACTGTTGTGATACGTTGAGGTGTGTTTTATAACATCCTGCTTCGCACATTAATGTGACTTGATCGTGTGATAAGTTTATTATTAATGTTTTGTTTTTGTTTAAGTGCTTTATTCCTTTTATCCTTAAGCTCAGCAACTCCAGTGTATGTAGTCCTGTACTTACATATGGCAAATAACAACTGAACTGAACTGGGCCCAGTTTCCCACAGGCATCGTAGTATTAAGATCATCTTGGTGAAATGTTTTGTTGAGTTTCTGCGTTAACACATCCTCTACTGCCCATGTAACACAAGGCTTGCAGGCCAGAACAAGACAATCCTAATTTCACAATGCTCTGTCCTACAATTCCCAGCATGCGCTGGGACGTAATGTGCGCTCCCAATCCCCACGGGACAGCAACTACACCTCAATTCTATCACACCAGTCATATCACACACATTATCATCAAGATGTGAACAAAGTCTTTCAGAGTGGTTTGATGTGAAATGGTTCATCATAGAGAAACTTACAGACTCTGATTTGTTTGGTCACCATGGGTCACAATGTCTCTAGCCATTTTAGTTACTATCAGAAAGCACACACCTACACATGCCTGTAATGTAATGTAATGCTGATGATGGTAAATTGGGGTAAATTCCTTTGGGAACTATTTTGCCTGCATGTATCCCTCCACCATGAATGGATTTTATTTAAAAAAAAAAAAAAAGGCCAAACCTTCTTAAAACTACCTTCCAACAGTGTCTCAAGCATTGGGCATCATATTCATATCTATTTCATGTGATCACTTTCTCAGCTTTTAGAGGCATTAAGCCAGGGGTGGTGAACTACAGTACTGGAGGTCTGGTGTCCAGCACAGTTTATGATTTTCCTACTCTAAACCTGGCGACTAAGTGCTGAGCTGAATCAGGTGTGTTTGACTATGAAACTTACCAAACTGTGCCAATGGTAAAAGCTTCAGACGTCTGGTTCCTTTCAACACCACTGTGAACGATTCTGCTTCCGTAGGTTTCTCTTTACCCCCCAACTCCTTGTTTTTGAGTGTCACCTTGCCCCTTGGAACTGAGTTAGCGCTAGTAGCTGCCTACAAAGCAGATACTAGCGCTGCTCTGTAGCCGACTCTGCCAGTCTTCAGTGACAGCAGAGGAGGGTCAAGTTCCTCACTGCTAGGCTTTAGTTACATTTAAGGCATCATATGATTTCAAAGTGGGGATAAGACAATTATTTATTATCGCCCACCACTAATTGTTCAGTGATATGAAGCTGAAGCTATTCAAATTTTTTGTTCCACCTTAAATGGTGTAGCAGTTACAGTCTGGTGTCAGAACTGCTATGCTGAAATTTTGAAAAATCAGTGGAATTCCCCCTTAAAATATGTAGTCGGGCATGTCAGACTGGGGTCCTTCCAGGCCAAAGTGCTGCAGAAATTAGCGTTTATCCTCATCTAACACTCTGAATTCAGTTTATGAAGGCCTTCCTGAGTAGCTGGTGAGCTGAATCAGGTGTGTTTAATGAGGCAGTGAGCTGAAGTCTGCAGAGTTTTGGCCCATAAGGACTGGAGCCTGACACGTGGTTTAGAGGAGTGAACTTAGAAAATCAACAAAACGCAAATATGCAAACTTTTGCATGTGACTGTATATTATGTTTTATTATACATCTTTTATTTGAATCATAGACCATGATTTGTTTTCCATCAGTTCAGTAATATTATCATTGAGACTTGGACACGGAAACATGTCTGTCCGTGGATGAGCACCTTGTTCAGGAACCAGTGTGGAACGCTGGCTTTTGCCACTGGTTTGTCTACATCAGGTGTCACCAACACGGTGGCCGCGGGCACCATATGAGTCGCCCGCAGATCTGTTCTAAAAATAGCACAACTCACTAGTGAGCTGCATCTAAAATTTAATTTGATTCTGTTGCTATTCTTATTTAACCACACTTAATTTATATATATATATATATATATATATATATATATATATATATATATATATATATATATATATATAT
>NC_051240.1:11510971-11515971 GCF_015220715.1 Pygocentrus nattereri | reverse complement strand
GTTCCTCCTAATGCAGGACAATGGCTGACCTCATATGGCTGGAGTGTGTCAGCAGTTCCTGCAAGATGAAGGCATTGAAGCTATGGACTGGCCCGCCCGTTCCCCAGACCTGAATCCGATTGAGCACATCTGGGACATCATGTCTCGCTCCATCCACCAACGTCACGTTGCACCACAGACTGTCCAGGAGTTGGCGGATGCTTTAGTCCAGGTCTGGGAGGAGATCCCTCAGGAGACCATCTGCCACCTAATCAGGAGCATGCCCAGCGTTGTAGGGAGGTCATACACACAATACTGAGCCTCATTTTGACTTGTTTTAAGGACATTACATCAAAGCTGGATCAGCCTGTCATGTTTTTCCACTTTAATTTTGTGTGTGACTCCAAATCCAGGCCTCCATTGGTTAATAAATTTGATTTCCATTGATGATTTTTGTGTGATTTTGTTGTCAGCACATTCAACTTTGTACAGAACAAAGTATTCAATGAGAATATTTCATTCATTCAGATCTAGGAGGGGTTATTTTCGTCTTCCATTTATTTTTTTGAGCAGTGTATATATGAGAATGTATGTATGTATATGCACACACACACACACACACACACACAAAAACCTGTAATTTTGGGACAATGGTCAGCTGCTGAACTCAAATGATACAGAAAAAAAAAAATCCAAATCAAAACCGTTTTTATGGGACAGAGACAGTACAGGTCATGTTTTGTACCATCCCCACTGTGTTCAGTCTTAAAGGAAGTAACATTCTTATTGACTTTCCTGCTGGATGTGTAGCCAGAGAATGATGGCATGGCTGGTTGACAGTTCAGTTGTGCTTGCTAGGTTAGCTTTTGCTTGGTGTTTAGCTTTCTCACACTAAGCTTCTCCAACTAGAACACATAGAAGAGATGATTTAGGAACATAGAGAAGCAAGCCTTGCAACTGGTGAGTATGTGCACTAGCCAAGATTAGGACTGCCCTCTTTACATCAAAAGAGGAGAATGTTGGCAAAAAAACACTAACCAGTCATTTATTGGTCACTGAGAAGTTATTCACAGGACATCCTGTGTATATGTATATTGTGTGCCCACAAGAACAAATTTAGGTTCCCTGGGGCTTCAAATGTTGGGGAATAGAATCGTTATTTTGAAGTTTAACAATGTTAATTTTTCATTCAGTGTAGCCCACTAGCTGTATTATGTATTATCACCAAACTCCCAAATGTTTTTGTAACATCATGTCAAGCATGATTTTGCCAATGTATAATTTTATCAGTTTTATAAAGCATGCATATGGAATTTTTGTGCTTAGGCTACAGATTCGACCTGCAAGTAGACTACAGCTCTGCTGTGCTCTCACATAATTTATTTCGTCATAATGCGAAAAACCATTTGTCCAGCTAGGAATTCTATGCATATTTAAATAGGGGAATTTAACATTGTAACACTGGATTTGCACTGGTTTGATCATACCAACCTTTGGTAAATGACATGGTAGAGAAATTTACTGATTCTCAACTGCTGGGTTTAATAACTTTCCTACTATTTTCTTAGGGCTGCATGTAACCTGTGAAAAAGCAATGGCTGATTTTTGATTTTGTTCTGACCCGTTTAGGAATGTTATGTTGGGGGAAACACAAGGATGTAACTCTTAAAATAGTGGCGCTGCTTTTAGTATCTTATTGGTGACGGATAACGTTTTCCAGTTGTGAGGCTTGCACTGCAAACACTAAATCAAATTGTGGTGAAATTCGAATCACTGAATTGGTTCATAAAATCTTAATCAAACTGAATCACTGTGACATCAGGGATTTACAGCCCTAGAAATGAAAGTGAAGTGTATGTAAAGAAAAAAAAACTGAAGAGAGCTCCAGAAAGGAGGATGAGGAAAAGCAAGCTGAGACCAGGAGAGAGTGGAGCTCAGGGACAGAACAACTACTGCAGCTATATACGGCCTGCAGTAAAGACTCAAAGCAGCTAGAGTTTCAATGGCACCAAGATATATGGAGAGAGAGAGAGAGAGAGAGAGAGAGAGAGAGAGAGATGACAGAGAGAGAGATGAGAGAGGTTACCTGAGGTGTATTACCAAATAAAAATGAAAGTTTTAGGAAAAACACCGGTGAGCTCTGTGTGTGTATGAATGTATGAATATGTAAGAAATCAAATTTGCTATTTAAAAGAGGAGAAATACAGACGATCAATCACAATAACTAAAGCAGGCAAAAGAAGAAAATAGCAATGTGACTGACAGTCTCTCCAAAAGACTGTACCCACAATTCCACATTTCACTCTTCACAGGCACAGCACCACTTCACCCACTTCACTCACTCAGTTCCTAAATAACAACATCTAAAATGCTTCAAATACAACAGACAGAAGAGGAAGAAGGAAAACCAATATTGTGGAGCGACATGGAAAGGCTGAAACACTCGATTTGTATGTGTGTGTGTGTGTGTGTGTGTGTGTGTGTGTGTGTGTGTGTGTGTGTGTGTGTGTGTGTGTGTGTAAGGGCTGGGGTCAGAATGTTTCTCTAAAATGCTACAACAGTACTGATTCAATTAATGCATTTTTGGTTGTGATTTGAATCAACAAGGCAAGGAGGAAACAAACTTTGAAGGAAACAGAGCTCAAATAAACGAATAATGAAGAAACACTGAATATACTTGCCTTAAAAGTCATTACTATTTCAGCCTGTTCAGGCAATTTGTCACAACATTTTACCCTGTAATATATTGTTGCAGTCATAACGAAACCACATGGAGACACTGTTATAGAAGAAACAGTTTACTGGTTGAGAAATGAATGGGTTAGCGTGTAACATTTCACATGGCATTATTACAGCTAGTTTCTAAAGGGCCAGCAAACAGCCAATCGCTTTAAAGGTGATAAGTGTGAAAAGCCCAGCCTTGTTAAGGGGATGTGCATGCGCAGTAGCCAGAACAACCTGAAAAATCACATTCTTGTGCATTACTTGAGCCAAAACTACAAACTATTTATGCTATTTTTATCAGATTTCATCAGTGATTTCAAATAAGTTTTTGAAACATTCAGTCTGGGGTTTATAGATCTCTCTACAAACATAGAGACAGGAGCCTGGACTTGTATAAGTGGAAATAACTGCCCAGAAACATGGCCAAAACAGCCACTAAGTGAACAGACTTTCTTGTAAGGACTCATGGGCCAGTTTCCCAAAGCCAGATTAAGCCTAAGCCTAGATGAAATTGGAATTTTAATGGTGGAACACCACTGGCATTATAATTTAGCCCAAGACTTGGCTTAATCCATGGCAACAAAACCGGCCCCATATTTCTTTATATCCATTTAACTTTACAGGAGAAAGAAAAAATGTTCTTAACTTTAATCTGCGTGGCAGGAACAAGATTTTATTCCAAGGACATTTTTAAAGGTGGCAAAAGGGGCCAATGCTGCACAATGCTGTAAAAGAACTACTTTAAAAGTTTTCTTTTCATTCTTCACACTCACAAATGTCCATTTTAAATGGCATCACCTTGTGGACCATTTCTATTAGTAGCCTAGTGATGGGAAAGGAGAGCCAGCAACCAAAAGTTTGCAGGTTCAAATCCCAGAATTAGATATATCTGTTTGTGGCCTTTGAGAAGACATTTGATTCCCCACCGCACTGCTGTTGATGCTGTGCTGCCCCCAGACTGGACATGGTTGGCATCAAAGTGACATCTTTCTTGTTGGATCAATAAAAGCACATAAAAAACGAAAGTTAAAATGGAAAAAGTTTTTTTTTTTTTTTAAATGACAGCAACGATATACTACCAGTTCAGGAACTCCTCATTGAAAAGACTGAAAAGAATTTCATGAATTTCAGTTCAATTTCATCTCTCTTCAAATGATGTTTCCTGCCTCTTGTTTGACTCAAACAGTTCAAACTGATGCATTTTATAAACTCCAACACTCAGAAGTTCCCCGAGGCTGGTGAGTATGGCTGTGTATATTTGGCTGGATCCTGCTCAGCTTGAGCTGGGCCGGCTGCCTCTCAGCGAGACCGACTCTCTGCTCTGTGATACAGAGTTGAAAAGGAGCATATGGCAGACTGAGGTATACCTGGTTCAGGGAGGTCTATGCTTGATCTGATGCAGTGCTGTGAAATGATTCCTCAGTAGATTTGACTACTGTGTGTGTCTGTATGTGTGTGTTGAGCAGTAGTACACTGGACATTCAGAAGCGGTTTCTTATTGGCATTACAATAATCATTCATAGAAACACGCCAAGAAAAAAAAAGCAAATATAGTTTAAAGAGTGATGCCCTTTTTATACTAAAATCAAGTTTTTTTTTATCTTGCTTGTGATAAAAGTTTTCACTCTTTAAAAAGAAAAAGAAACCAAGAACTTCAGGGAGTCTTCCGATTGTAGAAAAAAAAAAAAAACAGTTGTGGTGCAAACGGCGACTTCCGTGAGCCTCCATTGTGAAGGTCCTTTGTGTGTGTGAGTTTTTTGATCAGTTTTCAAGTGTTTTCTTTTTCTCTCCAGAAGCACACGGGAGTCTACAATGAGTAAAGCATCTCACACCTGGTGCTGAAGGTGCTCCTGATATACGTCAGTTCACACCTTACACAACGTTGTCGTCCTGTTGCTGCAGTCCGATTGCCTGATGATGAGCTGCATCATAGGCTGGACTCTTTGGGCGGGTAGTCCAGGTTGGTCACCATGGTGACGACGGTGAGGATGTCGTCAGGGGCAATGAGGTTGGTCTGTCGCTGCATAGTGATGATGCGTTCCTCCACACAGCCGGCAGAGAGTCGCGCCTCCGCCTCGTGATCCCAACACTCCTCTATAGTCTCAGACAGCATGGCCAGGCCCTGTCACACACAGAGATGATTACACATCGTTATGTTGTTATAATCACAGAATTAAACCCTATTATAATGGACTGCCTCCTATTCTGCTTCTGCCAGTACGGTTTTAGAATGTGTCTGTGTGTATGTACTCTGCCTGTCAAAACTTTGGGGGTGCTTTCTTTTGAAATTTGAGTTT
>NC_051240.1:11423471-11508471 GCF_015220715.1 Pygocentrus nattereri | reverse complement strand
TACACAGTACTGTGCAAGTCTTAGACAGCCAAGAACACAGTTTAGAACTATTTAACTCAGTATGTCATTTTTGCAAGGGCAAAACCTATATAACCCCAATCAGGGCAGCTAAAACATTCAAGCAATTAATCGAGATGGCATGTTTTTGGTATTTTGTGTGGTATTACTGGTATTGTTTAGCGATGATTCAGATGTGCCTTATTTACTCAAATCTGACTTTAAAGAAAGATTTTTTAAATATATGAGTAGATAAAATGTATTTATTAGTTTCAACACTACATTAACATTAATTTTATCATATTAATGCAAGATTTGCATGAACCTGAACATAAAAAAATGTGTGATGTAAACAGAATAACACAGTTTCCAATTTTAAATCACTGACATCTAGTGACAACAATAATGGCTTCATATTTCAGCTTCTCTGTGACTGTTGTTCTCTTGCTTTCATTCAACCATGTTATGCCTTTTTTCAAGGGTAACTGTATCTGTTCACTTTAAAATTGCTTTGTTTGACTACCAAATTACTGATATTGTCACTGATTGTCACTGGCATTGTTCTGTGTTTTGCCTATAGGTGATGCTTCAGACGGTGCTAAATGGAATACAGTAGCTGGAAATGGCTCTGGTTTTATCAAAATTAATCAACGGAACCTGCCATTTAAAAGTTGCATTTGAATAAATTCAAATCAATTTTTTTTTTAATTACTAATTACTAACAATAGCGTTAATTATTAACCTTGGTTAGAAGAATGCAGGTTTGGTTCCTGACCTCTCGCTGCACTCCAGCCATTGTCTGGACTTGTCAGATAAACTAACCATTGGACGGTAATTGCAAATAAGAGACTTCCATGTCAAAATGTATTGTTTATTTGTTTACTTCTTTCTATTAAATCTAATGGCAGTGTTTCTAAATAAAGAAATGTTGACTTCCCTGATAAATGACTTTGTCTCATTTTCTCAGATGTATAAGACATTTGTACAGTACGGTATATTTGTAGAAGTGTGACAGAGAGTACAACAGTGCAAATGAGTGTGAGTGTGTGTGTGCGCGTGCGTGTGTGTATGTGTGTGTTACCGTCAGCGGCAGTGCAGCGGGATGCCAGTTCCCACAGCACGAGTCCCACAGCGTACATGTCAATCCTCAGGAAGGCATCCCGCTGGAAATTTATAGCTCCTTCCAACACCTCCGGAGCCATGTAGCGTCGAGTGCCCACCTTAACAACATAGAAACACAGGTACCTTTATACACACCGTCAAAGCACTGAGAACAAAAACATGTACCTAAAAGAAGCATCAAAGAAATCTATATCTTCGCTCAAGTTTATCCTGATCTTTAGAAATAAAGGGAGCTGTTGTTAAAAAAAAAAGTCAGTAGCTTTTTCCTGAAAATCAGCTAAAAGCAATCTGTTAAATCAAGTTTATACAGTTTCCCTCCTTATCTGATGTCCGACGTTTGCTTTTTTAGTTTTGCACTGGAGCAACAAGGCTAATGCAGCTCACATTAATGAAAGCTTATCCCCCACCAATTAGCATGGTGCAAATGGCTGGCCTAAATCATCAAATACTTGCCTCAAATTGATGGAGAATGAGGATCCATTACTTGTTGGCTGCATTAGCTTCATCACTCAGTACGAAACTAAAGTCAGCAATCTACTCTAACAGAAAAGGATGCGTTGAGGTAAAATGTCATCTTTTTGGCCAAAGCATGTGGTGGTGTGAGTCATATAGTGCAGTAAATGTGATTGGCTACAATTGCAGTATAATGTCTTTTGTGACTTCTCCATGACCATGACTGGTTTTAGTCACCATGTTGTTTGTTCTGAGATCTCACCCAGACTGTGACTGACTCCAGGCATTTCTTCAGAGCACTGTCCCAGATTTTGACTGATTCTAATCATCACATTGTTTCATCTGAGACCACCCCTTGACTGTGATTTGTTCCAGTCACTACATCAGTTGTTCTGAGACCTCCCTTTGACTGTGATTGGTTCTAATCACCGCATTGTTTGTTCCGACACCTTCTCTTGACTGTGATTAGTTCCAATCACTGCTCAGTTGTTCTGAAATCTCCCCTTGACTGTGATTGGTTCTAATTACTGCATCAGTTGCTCTGAGACCTCTCCCAGGCTATGATTGGTTCTAATCACTGTCATTTGCTCTGAGACCTCTCCCAGACTGTGACTGGCTCTAATCACTGCATCAGTTCTTCTGAGACCTCCCCCTGACTGTGATTGGATCTGATCACTATATTAGTTGTTCTGAGACCTCCCCTTGACTGTGATTGGTTCTAATCACAGAATTGTTTGTTTTAAGACCTTCATCTGACTGTGACTGGTTCTAATCCCTGCTACGTTTGTTCTGAGACCTCCCCTGATTGAGAATGGTTTTAATCAATGGGTTTGTTTTGAGACCTTGTTCTGAAATGTTCATCGCATGGTTGCCTGCTTCACTGCACGAAGCGGCCCTCTAAGGGTGATCAGTGTCAGAAAGATGTACAAAGAGCTCTTCTTAAGTGAACTTAAAACAGCATGTTGGGCTGAAGTTTCAATTACGTTAAATTTTTTTGGCAACTGAAGTACTGCTGACTTAAAGTAGCAAACTTCAGACACCAAACCTGTTAAGGCTGATAGACATCGTTTGGCATAAAAGGACATCTGGACACCGCTAACTCAATTTTATGTGCATGTACATGTGTTGGGCTTGCATGAGAAGGAGTTCTCTGCTGATGCAGGGGTCAGAACTCACCTGTCCGTGCGTGTCACCTGCAGACTTTCCCGCTTCAAATTTGAGAGCAAGGCCAAAATCAGCAATGCAGGCACTCAAATTAGTCTTCAGCAGTATATTCTTACTCTTAATATCCCTAAGAGAGAGAGAAAAACAACAAATAAGCAAAAAGAATGTTTAACAAGACTACAGTACAGAAATATACAGCTAATAAAGGATGGACAGATAGAATAGCAGAAATAATAAGATCAGTTAAAACAAGTTTAATGTGTGGGCAGCCACTGGGAAAGCACCTGTGTGCAACAGCAGGCTTATGACCATCCTTCAGTCCAGGGATGTCCTCGTGCAGATATGCCAAACCTCGAGCAAAAGTCTGCGCTATGTGACACAGCTCATTCCAGGACACCACATTAGCCTTCAGGTAATCGGTCAATGAACCCTGTCAATACATACAAATGCAAATAGTCATAGCATAAATGTGACGTAAACCACATGTTGGAGCATAATGTGAAATACCGCAGCCACAAGGGGTCACTTATGAGCCTATAATGAATGGCAGAAATGTATGCTGCCCACAGCTAAACAATGGTTCAATAGAATGACCTAAAAGTGTCATACGTGAGTTTGTGAGAGTATACATTTATATGTTATTATAGTAATCTATGATGTGACACCGTTCTGTGTACAGAGTCTCCTGGGCATATTCTGTTTGTATACTTTTCTGCCTTTCTAGTGGGTGTGCACTAGTGGGTGTGTGTGTGTGTGTGTGTGTGTGTGTGTGTGTGAGTATACATTAATATCTCAATATAGAAAGCAGTGATGAGCTACACTGAAAATTGTTCAAAATAATGATTGAAAGATTAAGAGAAAATAGGCCTCCAAACAACCATGTAAGAGCTGGTACACAACCAAAAACGGTCACCAAAGCTTTCATCTTAGAGACATTACTAAATCAGAATCAGAAAAATCAAGCTTCACTGCTGCTTCAGATCTGAAAAATCCAAACAGGTTTCTGTCCATTCTTTAACTATGAGCAAGTAACTTAATGCTAAGGGTCTGAAAGGAAGTGTAGTTGTCAGGAAGACCCCTAATAAGAAAAAGAAATAGAAATAAAATAATAGAAATAAAAAAAAAAAAAAAAATGCAAATCCAACAAAGAAGCTGCTGGTGGACCGGCCGTCTCAGAGTGTACACCAGGGGTCGGCAACATGCGGCTCTTTTACTGCCCTGTTGCAGCTCCATAGGAGAATTAGATTTTTAGGTAAAAATATAAATTCCCCTTTGCAGTAAACTAAAGCTCTGCTGATAGTTCTAACACAGTTAACAATAAATAAGCTAACACTAAACAGTCTTAAACACTGGAGTTAATGTACATTTGCTAATTCACCCTTTAACTCTGAAGGTTGGCGCACAGTCTGCTGGTCACCATAACAATAACAACGTGGTCTAGCTAGTAGCTAACAGAACGGCAAAGAAAAAGATTTAAGACGTATATCGGGAATTTGCAGACAAATGGACTTATTTGCAAGAAACCCGCTGGTGCATCAGGCACCATTTTAGGTGGAATGGGAAAATTCTAACAAGAGGCTGGAGAATGAGAAGCTGACTTCAGCCTTGTAATAAGTTGAAGAGACTTAGAGACTTTTCACAAGAAACTGTTCCACTTTTGCAGAAAAGTTTCCTGCTGGAGATGTGAAAAAGCAGCTTTAGCTGAGCTAAAGCTTAAAGCAGAGCAAAGTAAGTCTGCATTTTCATTTATATTTTTGAGCCTATACGAGCACGTTAACACATACTGAGACATATTTACAGCCAAGATGATGAAACACATAAAATGTTGTAGCTCCCAAGTTGGTCTGACTTTTGTTAAAAGGACAAAATAGCTCCTCTTAACATTTGGGTTACCGAACCCCAGTGTAGACTATTACAACTGGAAATGAAATAAAATGAAATGAAATAAAATAAAACAAAACAAAAGGTTATTTGACTTCTGCACAGTACTGTATATATTATCCACCTATATATTGTGTGTTTGTGTCACTTTTATACCTTTTTATGTATTAAGCTCTGATGGTCTATGGCTCAATGTACACGTGTTTTATGTATGTCTTTGTATGAGTGAATACCTTCTCGTGGTAAGCTGTAATGAGCCACAGCTCGATGTCCATGCCGTTTCCTCTCTTCTCAGCTCCGATGAAGCTGAGAATGTTCTCATGTTTCATCCCACTAATACTGTGAATATCATACTCATTCTGCCAAGACAGCTTATTCTGTGAGATGAAAAAACAGGCAAAATTAAAAACCAGTTTCAACACTTCAGCACCTTTCAGAAATGCAATTGCATGAGCTAACACCACATACACCCACATCCACACCCACACCCTCACTCCTTTTGTGTTACCTGTATGGGGAAGATTTTTACAGCCACGTGTTCACTAAGTAGCTGTGCCTTCCACACGCAGCTGAAGCGCCCCCTGGCTTTGACCTCGAGCAACTGCAGTGGCTTCTGACCCAGGAACGGAGAGGGGGGAGTTGGCCCAGGGTCCTGCAGAAAAAATGAGCAAGCAGTCAACCCACACTGTGAAAAAGCACTGCTGTAAAAAGCACAACATTCGCTCAACCACTCAGATCAAACTGCCACCTGCAACCTGCCATCCAAAACAGACTAAACCAATAAACACCTCACCAACCAGGACACAGATTACAGGTTGTAACCAATGAGAAGAGACAGTCCAATGAAAGCACAGTGAGTGTTTGCAGTGTTGGGCATTTGAACAGGTCACTCATGTACTACTTTAACTGAAGCAAATATGTTGAGCACATCTTATATTTTTAATTAATAATTAATTAATAAAAAATCATAAGTTTAATATTTCACTCCGAGGGCCACTGACGATGTACGTGGATGTTTATGAATAGTAATTCATTTTACATGATGCTTTTTAAACCTCTTTGTCCCTTAAAATAAAAAAGCAGTTTTTCTCGCTGTGCCTTTAAGATTCATATACATAAACTACCTCTGAATGAATATGAAAAAGCAGTTTGGGCTGAAACACTCCTTATAACTTTGATGTGAATGGGTGGGGCTAAACTGCTGTAGCCAGAATAGATCAATATATGTATGCGTGTTGGTTTTCATGACATCACAAAAACAATCAAGTCAAAAAAGGTCGTTTTGACAGCCTCATTTCCATAAATAGACTGTATGGACTGGGCAGTGAATGTTTAGATACACATACCGAACGTTTAAGCAAGGAAAAGTCAGTTTTCTTTCATATGGGCTCTTTAACTGGGGACATATTTGACTACCCAGAAAGAAGCTGCAGCTGTTTTCAACAGCTTGTTTCAACATGTTACTGTCCCACTTTAGACCATATTGAAATAAGTATATGATTAAAATTAATTAAGACTAATTCACGTTAAAGAAATACTAAGATTTTACAGGCCAATGTGCACCATTTATATTATAACTTTGCAAACATGTGCTGTCCTGATGTATGACTAGCAGGTAGACTGCAGCAGTAGAGCTGTTCACCTCCACTATTTTCTTTCAATTGTTAAAATTAACCTCTTATACTCCAGGGTATATTTCGGTTTGTCCATCTGAATTTACACGACCAAATCGAAAGGCACATTATTCAGTAACTGAGAGTGGCACATTTTACATTATTTATTTATTTTTGTAAAAGTTCCCCTCAGATTAACAGAAAATGTGTTTCATGATCTGCACATATTGCTATATGCTTATAATTTACTGCTGAAAGTAGTTCAAAAATCTTACACACTCTTTGTATTATTTTATAAAAATAATTTTTACAGAGCTAATCACTGAAGAGACACCATCTAGATTTGTGGAGTTCAGCTTCTTTTATTATAAGGGTTTAAAATGACATCATCTATTTGACGGGAAAAAGACAGTTACAGCTCTCATATGACACCCACTTTTTCACTGCAGCTTATGAAATACGAATGTTTTGAAGAATATGAGTGCATTTTGGAAGTGCGTTTTGGAACCACTGGTGGTCTTTAAGGAGTTTAAGAGGCTAAAACAAAGTCATTCAGAGTGGTTTGATGTGAAATGCTCCATCGTAATGAAACCTACCTACTGAGTGGTGATAGGAACCAGATGTCAAAAAAGTTAACCATCTCTAAAAGCTCCCTCATAGAAAGTTCCTATGCAAAATAGTTATGAATACTCTGCTTCACGCTGTTTCATCATAGCTTTGAAAACGTTTCAGCCTTAAATACATTCATGTTGGAGAGGCACATGCAGGACATCATGAGGCAAAACAGTCCCCAAAGAAAACTTTGTTTAACCACTATTTTACCATCATCAACATTATAGTTTAAAAAACGAAGACGTGTCAGCTCGGTGGTTGTTTTTGAAAGAAAATTAAATGGCCATATTTGTGTTAAAGACATTGTGACCCCTGGTTCCTATCAGCACCACTGTAGAGGAATCTGACTGACAGAAATTTAGAGAAATTGTCAGAGCTCCTCTTTCCAAATGTGGCAAATGGACATAGTTATTGGAAGCTTTTACATGTAGAACAATATGATTATCATTTGGTTTTTGTACAGCATAATATTATTAAAATTGGTAGCCATTCCAACCCTAATCATGGCACAATCTGCACAATCAAGCAACAGCTTTGTAGTTCGCCGTAATCTGATTTTTCTGCTATACTTGAGTGTTCAGCTTTTTCCTCTCCTGATCTCACTGTGCTCCACTACCCTTTACTCCTCACTAATCTGGGAGAAGAATGAAGGAAGAGGCACATCTTTCCAGGGAGGAAGGCATCAGGAGAGAGAGAGTAAGAGAGAACGAGGGGTGTGCAGGGTTGGTTTGACATTGGCTAGGGTCATGTGGGCGCTAAACACGCGCAGCTACATGCTTACGTTTGACTTTTCCTCCGCTCTTAATTATTAAAGAGACTCTGAGACCTGACAGTGGAACTGAAAAGTGGTTCAGACCCAGGAGCACTTTCTCTGAGCCTTCCTACACAAACCCACAAGCAAAGCAAAGACTTCATACTGGAGCACTGAGGCCTTTATGATAAAGCATTCAAACAGACTCAGCAATGTCTGTATAAGACAGAAATCATACAGGAGAGTGTGCTTCTGTAATATTAAATTCACACAAGAACATAAAGGTTCCTCTCACAGTGTTTGGTGTGAAAGGCCCTGTGATACAGAATTCACACAGGAACAGTAAACTCTCTTTAATACAGTACTCAGAGAGAAAATGCCAGGCTTGCATAAACACAACATTCACATTAAACACAGCCGTCCATAGATCACCACAGTTCGTATGGATACGGGTTTGCTAGCCTGAATGCAGCAGCAAAAGAAAACTGAAAACCATGTTTCTGTTCACTCTTCAGATACAAAAAAAAAAGAGCATGAGCATCGTCTACCAACTTATTCCACTATCAGCAGCATAACTAAACAGTAGAGGTCTGTTACCTGACCCGTGGCCGATGGGGCTCCAACAAAACAGTGTTTCAGGATGGGTTTTGGGCCGCTTCCTGTATACAGTGGTGCTTGAGTTTGTTCTCTAAAGCAGTGTTCAATGTTTAATTTTCCTCAACTTGCCCAACTGGACAAAAGGATAGAGTTTACAGTCTGAAAAAGAGTTTGCCATTGAGCTTGCTTCTAAAACATATACACGAGCTTGAAATAAATATAAAAATAAAAACTATTAATTAAATAAACAAAACTGTTATTATTAAGGACGCAGCAAAATTCCAGCCATCGAAACTTGTCAGCCAAAAAGAGTCAGAAGTGGAACTTTTGGCTGTAAGTAAATAAAAACTGGTATAAATAACCATTAATAATCATTTGAACGAGAAACACCGGCCAGTGCAGGAAACGGGTAAAGCGGCAGCAGGTCACCAGTGTCTGTCCGTGTGGAACTACTTCACGCTTTCTATACGGGACATTCGACAAGAGATCTAGAAATCTCTTATTTGTGCCACGTATCAAGAGGAGATATAATATCCAAGAACTTCTCCACTGTGGATTTTATACCATGTAAACACACAGCATCCTTCTGGATATGAAGAATAAAGCAAACACCTTAGAACAGAAGTGCAAAGCCCCCATGAGCATGTAGACATCACCTGTAGACTGAGTTTACGAAAAAAAAAAAGAAAAAAGAAAGAAAGAAAGAAAAAAAAAGGTCAAAAGTGCAAAGTATAGCTAAAAATGAATGGAATTCACTGTCCTGGATGATCAGTTGTTCTCTGTTGTCAAAGAAGTTGCACATTTTATAGTCTACATGCTGTAGTCGCTTCAGTAAATTTATTTTATGCAACCTGTTTATTGTCAGCTTCGTTTTGTCTTACTGAGAGCAGTTTTTATAAAACAGAAAATGGCAACCTTGTAGTTTTATGTTTAGCACAGCAAATTAGCCCCTTTTCAGAGCAGTCATAAAACGCAGGTTCTGTTTGTTTTATGGTGCGCTATGCATTTTTGTCCTTTGCTAATGTTGATCGAATATATTTTGATTGAAATGTGTTATACTGTTGTAACGCACAGCCTCAAGTGGCTTACTGCTTTTATAAAAACGGAGCTCAACATAAAATATGATAAAAACACAACCAGAAATTATTACCAAGTTATTACCAATAATAATCAATATAAACAAGTTTTCCACCAAGAAATGTAGTTCCTTTAGAATACAGAATCGCTGCCAAGCAACCACGGAACTCTGAATAAGACAGGCGTTCGGTCACACATCGCTGTATATTGCAGTCATTTCATGTTAGCTATTTTTAGCCTGTTAGTTAGCTGACCAGCCTAGTTCTAGTTAAGAAAATAAGTTGTCAACCCTTTTGTTTAAACAAAATACAGGTTCTTACTTCATCAGTACACGTGAGCAACATGAGATTGGAATATTATTCCATTAACATCACAAGGATTTCAGTTGATCATAGTTCATAGGTGTGATATACATTGTGGATTTCACAGATTGCAGCACTGGAATTATTCATATTATAAATTAGTAATTACAGCTAATTTAATTACAACTACTGTTTACTGTAAACTCATCTAGTGCTGCTGACAAGCAAGCATTTTTTGTTCACTCACATTGTTTGACAGATTTTCTCTAACAACACAGTGACTTTTTAAACAGCTTTAATGGCACTGCTCCGGTTCTGTTTGCCTTGTTATGGTAGGATCCATAAACTGTGCAGAACATCCTGCTATAGGTGTGTCATGATCGACCAATCGAAACATTTTTCCACGAGGGAATAACCTTTCTCTGTTCAGATTTTGCTGCTTCGCCAACCTGACGCACAGTGGGATTAGACCTTTTTTTCCAGGTCAGGTGGTGTTTGGATATAAAAGAGAATTAAGACATGGTCAAATACACTGTTCATTGAAATAATGAATGACTTCTTGTGTGAAGGATTTTGCTGATGTGAATTTTTCACACTCTCACAGCCTCAGCCATATGATGGATAATGAGAGGGATGTGTTGGGTTGGTAAAAGGTCACAGCAGATCTTTGCTTGTTAAGGTTACCCCAAGTGCCCCAAGTGTGCGAGGCACTTCTGCTTAGCAGCAGTGGAGATAGGAACTTAGGCATAGAAGGGCTAACTGCTGATCAGGAGGGTGGATGCAGTTCTCTGCCAGGTATGACTGGCAATTCCACAAAACTACACTGATAATAAATAGTAGTCGATTACAGATGTGTAAGATACCAGCACATCTATCTATTCAAGCACATATTAACAAAGCAAAGCACTGCAGAACTGTGTCTGTAATAATCCATCTCTGTCAGTGCAGACAAGTGGGTTCGGGTGTCAAATTCAGCTGTACCGGCCTGGTTGGATCAAGTCTCAAATTCGCAGGTACAGGTCGGGTTCAGACTTCAATTTCATGTCTGTGCAGACCTCTACTGAATAGAGCTGAAGAAAGCAGACAGCGTCACAATCAAAATACATCCATCCATGCACTCTGGAATGCGCACACACACACAGATCTGGAATACAGCATCCATCCATGCAAACTGAAAAGAATCTGACAAAACTGAGGGGAAAAAAGAGGACTTCTTTTTTTCTGAATGGGGCAGCAGGAATAATGATGCAACATTAGTGACCAAAATTCCACAGAAAAGAAAAGAAAAGAGAGAATTAAAGTGACTTCATGAGTTAATTAAACTTTTCTTACCTCTATCATTATATGAAAGGCGTGCTAGCGAAAGAGAAGAAAAGGCAAAAGAATTACTGCCTCCAGTGCAGCGGACAGAGGACGAAGGGTGGATAAGAGTGAAAGAGGCAGGGGAGGGTTTTTCATCCCCCTCTCAATTAATCCACTGTGATAAAAGCCATGAGGACGAATACATGCAAGAAAGAAAGAAAGAAAGAAAGAAAGGCAGTCCAAAAAAGAAAAAAAAAACAAATACAAGGGGTGAAGACAAATGGAATGACAAAGAAAGAAAGAAAGAAAGAAAGAAAGAAAGAAAGAAAGAAAGAAAGAAAGACAGTCCAAAAAAGAAAAAAAAAACAAATACAAGGGGTGAAGACAAATGGAATGACAAAGAAAGAAAGAAAGAAAGAAAGAAAGAAAGAAAGAAAGAAAGAAAGACAGTCCAAAAAAGAAAAAAAAAACAAATACAAGGGGTGAAGACAAATGGAATGACAAAGAAAGAAAGAAAGAAAGAAAGAAAGAGAAAGAAAAGCAGAAAAAAAGACAATGGGTGAAGAAAGATGGAATGACAAAGAAAGAAAGGAAGAAAGAAAGAAACAAATAAAGGCAGACCAAAAAAAAAAACAAAAAAAAACAAAGACAAGGGGTGAAGACAGATGGAAAGAAAGAAAGAAAGAAAGAAAGAAAGAAAGAAAGAAAGAAAGAGAGAAAGAGAGAAAGAAAGAAGAGAAAGAAAGAAAGACCACAACTAAGATGACATGTAAAATCAAACATTCTGATGGGCTCCTCATTCCCTCTCTCTCCCTCTCTCTCCCTCTCTCTCCCTCTCTTACTCACTCACTCTCTCTCTCTCACACACACAAACTCATTTAGAATCATGTGACCAGGATCTGTATCATACAGCCAATCAGACACAGCACTGAGCAAATCTACATTATTGATTTAACATTCTCATACAGGCTTTAATCTCTCTCTCTCAGCTTTTTATAGCTCGTCAGACAAGATGCATTATTCATGTGTGTGTTCTGGGCCTTCCATCACTCTAAGCGCTGTGCGTGTGTGTGTGTGTGTGTGTGTGTGTGTGTGTGTGTGTGTGTGTGTGTGTGTGTGTGTGTGTGTGTGTGTGCGCGTGTGAGAGAGAGGGGGGATGGGGGGAGTGACTGAGGGGTCAGGATGAACGCAGTAACTAAAACTCGCAATAATCTCTCCTCACACAAGCAATACAGCCTCCAGCACACAATGCTCTCTCTCTCCCTCTCTCTCAACGTTTAATTCAGTTCAGTTCTAGTTCACTCACAAACAATAAAACCTTTTACCAATAAACACTACTATTTCTTTATCCCAAACTTCTACGAGAGTACACACAATAATCCAATACGCTGTTGTGTTTTATTTATCATGAAACTATAATCACGTGGAACTGAGCAGATAAGCCTCTCCAAAATAATAATGTAATAAATGTAACCACTGAAAAGAATATATGTATTTTGTATGTGCAAGAATGTAAGAAATGTGTTGATATCTGCTTTATAGCTTTTATAATGGCATAATGTGATCATCAATCTTACCCAAAAAAGGTCAACTGGTGCAATTTCTTATTAACATTTTCATTTTATATATGTTATTTATCACTGTTGAAAACATGTATAAACTAGTCTGTGCACTTGGACAATCTTGTAAATCTTTGTCTCTGAACTCAAATTAAGTTATACATATATACATTATATATACACATATATTCAAATAATTAAATAGATTTTATCATAACAACAACAACAAGATTTTCATACAATCATACCACGTGACCTGGTACACTAAACCACTCAAAAACACCCATTTATCAAAATTTGTGAAAGGGTTAATGACCTTGGCATTGCACCACGAAGGTCAACTTGAGGTCTTGTGCCTATTTGTTCTACACAGCATATCAGAGATCTTTGATTTCAGTTGTGCTGTGTGACATTTGAGGAAATGTGAATGTACAGATAAATGTTCTGTAATTAACTGAATGCTTAAGCAGCCATATACACTCACCAGCCACTTTATTAGGTACACCTAATGCTACAACCTTGCTAGTAAAAGGTTGGACCCCCTTTTGCCTTCAGAACTGCCTTAATTCTTCGTGGCAGACTTTCAACAAGGTGTTGGAAACATTCCTCAGAGATTTTGGTTGGTTATTTGAGTTACTGTTGCCTTTCTATCATCTGGAACCAGTCTGCCCATTCTCCTCTGACCTCTCACATCAACATGTACCTAATAAAGTGGCTGTTCGGTGTATATCTAAATTATTGTTTTTAATTGTTAAGTTAATCAGAACATATGTTTGGATGGTACTCCACCTGGCATTTTTAGAAACTGGGAAGCCTAAGTGTTTCACTGCACGGATGGGTTAAACACAGAGGTCTAATATCACAGTGTGCAAACACAGTGACAAATGGTCCTAATTTCTAAAAATTCTAATTACCTTATTCTAATTACCTTATTCTAATTACGTAATCTAACCTTAACCCTAAATGCCTCATTTTAATTTTATTTTGATGCAGAAGTGTATTCACATAAAGAAGTACTGTAGAATAATGTGAGGAGTCACATATGCATTTCATGATATTACAGGAAAATAGTGGATTGGATACAAAATCACATTGTATAATCAAGAACAAGCAGAAAAAAAGTCTCTGCATAAACCAATTCATTTTTCTTTTCTCTACTAACAGCAGAGCCAGTGACGTGTGTGTGCAGACTGAGAGAGCAGTGACTGTTACCTGTGTGGGCACGAGTACGGGCGGGTAGGCCAGCTTATGGTGGCGGTACATCCAGAAGGAAAAGAGCAGGATTGCGGCGATGCCCATGATGGGCACCAGGGAGTACAGCAGCGTGTTGCAAAGCTCCGGCTTCGGCGTGAAGGAGTTCGACGTGGCTGCAAGAAAGAGAAACAGATATTTAAGTGACATAATTTGCCTCTTACCTGAAATGTAGCGGATTGAGTGATGCCTGGTGTCTGAGGTTTGCTGCTTTAGTTTTGCAATGGACCTATGAAGCCAATGCAGCTACCAAGTGGTGAAAGCCTAGTACATTAGTTAGCATCCTGCAAATGGAATAGCTACATTATCACAAATGCACCTAAACCTGCAACATTGGGGCTTCCGAGTGGCACAACTGTCTAAGCATTGGCCCTATCAGAGATTGCGAGCTCGATCCCTGGCGATGATATAGCCATCGGTAGCCAGGAGTCCAAGAGAAAACAATTGGCCTTGCTCTCGCTGGGTGGGTAGAATGGCCCCCCTTCTCCCCCATCACTCAACGTGATGCTAGTCAGTGCAGTTGCCGCTTTCCTCCGAGCGTGTTTGGCTGTCCAATGACGTTGCATGAGCGGCAGTTCGAAAAGAAGCGGTGGCTGGTTTCACAAGTCTCGGAGGAAGCCTGTGCTAGCCTTCACCCTCCTAGTGTGTTGATAGCACCATGTGATTGGGGGAGTCCTAACTAGTGGCTGGAATTGGAGACGACTTAAATTGATTAGGTCTTGATACTGTATGAAACAGTTATAAATCAAGTTTTTCGCCATCATGTCTGCTGCAAAAAGCTGAACTGAAGTAAATAAAAGGAGTAGTGTCCACCTCATATTGATATCTGTCCTGTGTTTAAGTTGCTCATTTGCTTAAGCAGGCTGTATTGACATGCATTACTTAAATGGCACAGCTGTTGTGTTGAACTGAGCAAGATTTTTTTCAGTGTACTGGTTATAAATAGAAGTGCTAATTCAATCACTGGTTTGACTTTAATGTAAAAAAAAAAGCAGAGGGTGTGCGAGTGAGATTGAGTGTGACGGCAGAAAGTATTACGATCTAGCGAGTGATCGTTGGAATTGGACTGGTGGCAGTTCAGCAAACTGTATGGCACTGAGTGAGTGCTGCCCATAGTCAATCGAAAAATGTGCATACTGTGTCTTTATATTTGGTTTAGTATTGGTTTACTTAATAAGGTATTTAAATCAGGTATGTGTAGCATGGAATAAGAAAAACGTGTATTTTTAAAATGTGTTTTAAAAGTCAAGTCAAATTTGCCCTTTTTTCTCTTGTGAGTTCATGGTTCTAATCATATTAAGCATGATTCATCATAATATATCATGTAAAGGACAAGATTATTGTTTTCCTGTTATCGTCCATCGTGGAACGTAAGGACTTGTGTCTGCGTCAGAATGTCATATGATTTTTTAAATACAATATTAAACAATAATATGTTTAACCTCCACCAACCCTCAAAGGAAGCTCAGAAACCCTCAATGAGCCTGTGTTTCACTCAGAAATATGTCAGGTTGGTGGAAGGAAAACACACTGCTATTTTGGGTTGAAGTTGACTTTAATTGAGCGTCTCATACAGTACAAGCGAAAATGTTAACGTACAAGCAGCTGACGTTAAGTGAATAGGGACATCAACAGAGCAATGGCAATAGAATAAGACCCTCTAGAGGAGACATACATACCAAATGGAAGCACATTCTCTAGAATGACTGAGTTCCAACCAGTAACTCTAGGATGAGTTGGAGTGGCATTTGTGATCCACAATCACCCAACATGAGTACCTGACCTCACTAATGCTCTTCTGGTTAAAAGCAATCAAATCCTCACAGCAAGCTTTCCCCAAACCAGAGTAAAGCTTACTGTTAGTGTTGCAAAAAAGGGGACCCACTTCCAATACCTTTGATTTTAGAAGAATGAGCAGTTCTACAAACTTTTGGACAAACAGTGTATGAAAAATCATGTAAAAACAAAGATAAAGAGCTAAATTAAAGGAAAGATCAAGGAGGGATCACCTGCACAGACACATACATTTAAACATTGTTAAAAAATGTCCACATTCAAATAGCAAAACCGGCCAAATGCTCATCCCCTGAAAGTAGATGAGTGAGTGAGTGAGTAATGTTGGGACAAGGCTTCCATTCTCTACGGTAGTGGCTCAGTATTGAGACAGAATTCTTTGTGTGTTCTTCGTGGCAGTGTTCCTGTATTCTCTGGCTGGATAAATGGAAGGTCAGAGAGTGAGATTAGCTCCAGCAAATCCCCATCTCACACTTCCTGACATGCCACCAAAAACCTCACACAAGTCACACTACACGCCACCTGCTCAACAGCATACAGAGCATGCCAAAAAACCCTTATCTCACCGCCACACGCACGTGTGTAGCATGGTCAGCCAGCTCACGCTGCACCTGCTGAGTGCCGCCGTTCTCTCTGCTAAATAAGAGGAATTACACACTCACTTTGATCTAACTACTCTCCTGATGTTGAGCCATTACAGTACAACTGCTGATCCAAGATCAGGACGGTCCTTTCCGCTCCTAATGAGGTGAACTACATTACTGAGAAAAATTGATCCTGAAGCAGAGATTCTCTGATCAGTGTGCCACTCGTGAAGCTTAGCAGGTGATATGATTATGTACCCTATTATTTAAGTACATGTATAAAGTGACTAATGTGATGCTAACACTTTACAACTTAATATTATATATATATCCAAATACTTTGTAGGAAACTGTAACAATAAATGACGACGTAGAGAGTAATCCACAGTAATTAAGAAAAGATGTTATAATATATAAATAATTTATTAAACGTTATAATAATTAAAAGTTATAATATAAAGTTATAATAACATTACAATCAGACACTCATATCTGAAAGGCAGTGATCAAATCTTGAGGCAGAGGACTTGACAATCATCTATTATAAACAGATTATTTTAGATCATTTGAGAGTGTATTGTTTTAAAAAAATGAAATGAAAACTATCTGCTGGTGTCCATTATATAACATTTCAAAGTGCTCTGTATACTATTGAACAAATTTTTGCCATGTTTGAAAAAATAACTCTTATTGCAGAAATCTGCATCCAACCAACTTAAATAGTACAACAAAACTACCAGTTCACCACTTTTCGAAGCATATGCACTATTACAGTATGTCTATTATAGTACTACGTTATTTTGAACTAGTCCTCGTCAGGCTATGACTTCCTAGCAGTGTAAATGTCTATTCATTGTGCCCACTACCACTATAATACCTCACAACTACAGGTGAACCAGCTGAAGAACTGAATCTGAATTATCAAACAAACGCAGGCTTTCTTGCTGTGTGCAGTCACATGATAAGAACTGAGAGCAGAGCAAGATAATGCATGAGCACACAAGGAGAGATATTCTCAGAGCACTAAAACCTCACAATCACAACTTACTGAGAGAGAGAGAGTGAGAGAGAGTGAGTGTGTGTGTGTGAGAGAGTGAGAGAGAGTGAGAGAGTGTGTGCGTGTGTGTGTGTGTTACTCACTCTGAACAGCTTGTGTATCCGGGCTGTAGTAAATCTTCTCGTTGCACATGTTCCCCTCACAACAGCAGAAAAACACATCAGGGCTATCCTTCCTCTCCACACACTCAGTGCTGCAGAAGAGAGAGAGACAACAGTGAGAGAGAGAGAGAGAGAGAGAGAGAGAGAGAGAGAGAGAGAGAGAGAGAGAGAGAGAGAGACACAATAACAGAGCCAGAGAGAGTCAGAGACACAATAACAGATACAGAGAGACAACAAAGCGAGAGAATAGCATAGACAGAGTCAACAGAGAGAAGGAGAATAGCAGACAGAGAGAGAAATAACAGAGAAAACAGAGAAAATAGTAGAGACAGAACAGATAGCGAGAAAGAGAGAAAATAAAAGAGACAGAGGCAACAGAGAGAAAATAACAGTGACAGAGAGACATCAGAGAGAGAGAACAGCCAAGACAGAGAGACAACAGAGAGAAAATAACAGTGACAAAGAGACATCAGAGAGAGAGAACAGCCAAGACAGAGAGACAACAGAGAGAAAATAACAGTGACAAAGAGACATCAGAGAGAGAGAACAGCCAAGACAGAGAGACAATAGAGAGAAAATAACAGTGACAGAGAGCCATCAGAGAGAGAGAACAGCCAAGACAGAGAGACAACAGAGAGAAAATAACAGTGACAGAGACAGAGAGAGAGAAAACAGTCAAGACAGAGAGGCAACATAGAGAAAATAACAGTGACAGAGACAGAGAGAGAGAGAGAGAGAACAGTCAAGACAGAGAGGCAACAGAGAGAGAACAGCCAAGACAGAGAGACAACAGAGAGAAAATAACAGTGACAGAGACAACAGAGAGAGAGAGCAGCCAAGACAGAGAGACAAGAGAGAGAGAGAGAGAGAGAAAACAGCCAACATAGAGAGACAACAGAGAGAGAGAGAACAGCCAAGACAGAGAGACAACAGACAGAGAGAGAACAGCCAAGACAGAGAGACAACAGAGAGAAAATAACAGTGACAGAGACAGAGAGAGAACAGCCAAGACAGAGAGACAACAGAGAGAGAGAAAACAGCCAAGACAGAGAGACAACAGAGAGAGAGAGAACAGCCAAGACAGAGAGACAACAGAGAGAGAGAGAACAGCCAAGACAGAGAGACAACAGAGAGAGAGAAAACAGCCAAGACAGAGAGACAACAGAGAGAGAGAGAACAGCCAAGACAGAGAGACAACAGAGAGACAGAGAGACAACAGACAGAGAGAATATAAGACAGTTAGAGATGACAGACAGAGACAGCGAGAGACAATAACAGAGACAGAGAGAGGAACGACCGAGAGAGAATAACAGAGACAACAGACTGAGAATGATTGTTTCAGTCATTTCCAGGTATTTGCCCATTAATGACTCTCGGACCAAAGACCAAAAACATCTCTACCTACATGCTCAACTACACGAACATTTGTTTACAACACTTTTCTAGGATGTGAGGTCATATATGTGTATGTATCTTTCAGTGTTAATGATCCCTCCACAGAAGTGCAATATACCCGTGTTATGGCAAACTTTGCTTTTGAACTTTATGCTGGCAACAACCCAGGGAGTAATTTTCTTCACACAACATTCACCGTTTCCATAAACTGAATACCTGAAAGGTTGACAAAGGTCAGCACACATGTCCACTGTGTATTTAAGATGAGCTTGAGAGCATTTCTGTTGTTGCTGACATATGACTTTACTTTTCACAGTAAAGTTTTAACTTGTATTTGCCGATGCAACAAATAGTGTTTAGTGGGGTTACAGCTGACAGGCATCACAACCTTGAGGCAGCATCGTGATGCCACATCCCCACCACCCTCAACACCCTTCCCAGCCCCACGTTAAAATGACAGCAGGGTGCATCTTGCCTGATATTATTTCAGTGTCTCTGCTTTAACATAGAAAATATATTTTTATCATTTATTACTTACCTGGAGAGCCAAACTGATGAGCATGTATTTTAAGGAATGTTGAGTATTTACAATAGCTCTGAAAAAACTAAAAGGTCTATTGACACGGAGTTAGATTTTTACTGACAAATACATTTTTGGCAAATTAAAAAAAAAAAAAAAAAAAAAAAGGTACCTGTATATTAATCCCGTCTTTCACATGGAGTCTGATACAGACGCAATGTGATGCTGCATAACTTTTTAAATGCAGCCTGCTTAATTTTCTACGTTATGCCCCTTTATTGACAACGGTTTCTCCAAGTATTCCCGAGTCCTAACGTTTCTAGATTTGTAGTTTTCCCAACAACCTCAGTACAAAACACACAGACACACACAAATTCCATCTACGACAGACAAATACAAACAACTCAAGCCTCTACCCATTTAAAACTACACAATGTGGTGTATCACTAGTGAAGGGGCTTCCAAAGATGATTATCATCTAATGCAGCGATGCATAAAAATACTGTGCTCCTGGGAGCACATCATGATGAGGTATAACAATAAGAAAACATACTCAAACCCTTTAAGACTTGCTGTGTTTGCTATATAAAACTTGTGTTGCTGCTGTCGAGTTGCATGGAGCACTAAATATATACTGTACACATCAGAATTTTGTCAGTTTAAATCTGACTGCATATCCACACTTCTTTGTGTCCAGTCAAAGAGTAGTAACACTTATCCCACTCTCCTTTGATACTGAACTCAACTCCGAAAACTTAGCATAGGTGACGTCCACTCAGCCTTTAGATTGGCTCTAGGGATTAATAAGAGGTTTTATTTAACTAACATACCTGTCGTAGCAGTTGACATCATCAAGCCAACAACCCTGTTTGACGATTTCAATGGTTCCTGAGTTGTTCTTCCAGGTGGAGAAACAATGTCGCCGTTTATCTTTTTCTCCAGAACATGGCTCGATTCCGCTGCGATTTGTCCGGTCTTTTTCCCAGCTCGCGTTGTAGAACACACACTCCTGGGTTTCTGAGCGGCCCAGGATGGCTCCTGAGAGAGAGAGAGAGAGAGAGAGAGAGAGAGAGAGAGAGAGAGAGAGAGAGAGAGAGAGAGAGAGAGAGAGAGAGAGAGAGAGAAGAGGTTGATTGTGCTGTGACTATCCCGAACAATCTTAGATTGTGCTGTGACTATCCCGAACAATCTTAGATGATCTTTGGATGTTTCATTTTGGTCAAATTAATGCAGGCTGATCTCATGTTCTTACCAATGCGTTCTTGGTATCCTGGAAGTAGGAACGCACCAACATGGGCTGATGTTGTTTTAGTGGTCGGCAACCCAAATGTAAGAAGAGCCATTTTGTCAGGTTTCAACAAAAATCTAACCACCTTGGGAGCCATTTATGTCCAATTTATTGAAGCAACATTTCACCATTTTGGCTGTAAATACAGTACTCTGCAAAAGTTTTGGGACTCAACAAACAATTGACCTCAGCATTGAGTTTATCACAATATACATTAGAATAAAGTCATATTCATAATTCAAATAAACATAAAAACAATAAAAAGTAGCAAGAATTTCTTGGGTTCATTTTTTCCTTGACACCTTCACAGCCGCCACAGAGACTCGTTAATATCATCAATTATATCATGAGCATTTACTGAAGCGCTGACTGGTCAAACCAGGAGCTGTTTTTTAACTACATATATACATTTTGTTTATTGAAATCTTAACACTTTTCTCGACAAATAAACACAGACAAATAAATAGATTTCGAAAATGTGTCTTGGGTGCCTAAGACTTTCACACAGCACTGTATGTCTCAGTATGTGTTAATGTGGTAGTATAGGCTAAAAATATAAATGAACATGCAGACTTACTTTGCTCTGCTTTAAGTTTTAGCTCAGCTATAACTGCTTTTCTCGCATCTCAGGTAGGAAACTTTTCCACAAAAGTAGAACAGTTTTCCTGTAAAATGTCTCTTTTTACCAGGCTGAAGTCAGCTTCTCGATCGCCAGCTTCTCGTTTGAATTTTCCCATAGCTACTAGCTAGGCGAGATTATTGTCTATGTTGCTATGGTGACCAGCAGTCTACACGCAAGCCTTCACGGTTAGATGGCAGATGTAGGCTACATCAACTTCAGCATTTAAGACCATTTATTGTTAAATTATGTTGAACTATCAGCAGAGCTTAATTTTACTGCAAAAGAGGATTATTTTGTGTTATTTTGTGTATTACTTGTGTAAAATGATCAAATTGTAAGTCGCTCTGGATAAGAGCATCAGCCAAAATGCCATAAATGTAAATGTAAATTTTATTTTTATCTAAAAATCTAATTCTGTTGTGAAGGACAGTAAAAGAGCCGTATCATCTCCAGAGCCCCATGTTACTGACCTGTGCTCCAGGGGTACAAATGTAGTAAAATAAATAAAATGCAGACATTAAAAAATTCATAATTTGCAGGATACCAGAGAGAGGGTCTAGAGAGGGTCTAGAGAGGCCTATTAGAAAACACACACAAAGATCATCTTTGCCTGCTGTCCTCTGCCATACGTCCACCTGCCAGCTGCACCTGAACCTCCTGCAGGACTGAATGTGACTCACACGGCATTCTTTCAATCAGTTACTCACACACCTGCACACACGCACGCACCCGCATGCACACTCCCGCACGCATGCACACACACACACACACACACACACACACACACCCCCCCCCGTGCACACACCCCTGTGCACACACCCCCATACCCCACGCATGCACACACCCCCACACACTCCCACACGCACACACACACACACACGCACACGTATACCCCCACGCACCCCTGTGCACACACGCGCACACACACACCCCCCCACGCACCCCTGTGCACACACGCACACACACACACCCCCACGCACCCCTGTACACACACGCACACACACCCCCATACCCCACGCATGCACACATCCCCACACCCACACGCACGCACACACTTGGCACTAGGCTGAGTACTGGTGCAGTAGAGAATAGGGTAAAGTCCAGCAGTGATGGAGAGAGAGGGGGCAGGGAAAGAGTTAGACCATACAACATAACAATATAACATGTAAACTAGCAAGAATTATTGTTCATTATAATAAAGTCTGCTTTATGTAAAATGCAAGTTTACTAACATTTGTGATGAAAGTCTAAGTCCACTAGCAACTAAACTGTCCATAGTTCATACACATCTTTTCCATTTCAAAAAATCTAAAGATTCCACAGATAAAAGGTTGAAAAATGAACAAATTTAACAGATTTTAGTGACGTGTTTACATGGGTCGCTAAGTACACAAAAAGTAAATAAAATCAGTGAAAATCTGGGCACAAATTGGTTAATTAACCCAGCTATCAGACTGAGCATGAAAATGTGGTAATAAATCAACCATCCTTCACTAGACCTTACAAAAAAAACCAATGCATTTATACTTAAATACCTATTCCAGCCTACAGCAGTTCAGCCGCACCCATGCACACTGAAGCGATAAGGAGTGTTTCAGCCCCAGACTGCTTTATGAATGAAGTACAATAGAAGCCAATCAGAACAGAGCTCATTCACATATATCAGTCTTAAAGGCACAGGAACAAAATCAGCCTGTTTAATATTAAGGGATTAAAAAGAGGTTGAAAATGGTCATGTAAAAACATTACTAACCTAGTCACACCATACCGTACCTTTTAGCTCGAAAACAGCGAGTTTGTGAAGAGTCAGTCAGCTGACACCAAATGAGGCTCAATAAATGATAGTGAAATCTTAATGCCATTAAATCTACAGGGTAGACTGCAAAATGAACATGAGCTTCTTACTCATCAGCACTCTTCTGTGATTCTTCTTATTCGCCATAGCTGTGGCTTTGTACTGTCGGTGCTGCCATTCAGCAGCCTTTAGCTGCAGCAGCAGAGATTTTTCTTCAGACTAAACAGAAAAGAACCTCTGACTAAAACACAAGATGCAGGCTTTTCGCTGCTCTCTGGTGGAGTGTGGATTTCACAAAAGTCAGGATTCTTCAAAATGAGAATGTTTAAGGTTACAGAGTTCATTTGCATATATAAATGAGATTTTTAAAAAACTTTTCTGACTGAAAAATCTGATTTATCTGTGACGAAAAGACACAAATCCATCTATCTGCTTTTTTTATCCCCATCAATTCAACTGAAATATCCAGCTGCTCTGCACGTTACATTGCAGTAAATGTCTTCAACATAAAATCTTACTACACACTTAAAAATGATGGTTCTTCAAGCGCTTTAGTCAAGAAATTAGTTCTATATAGAATCATGAACACTCAAAGAACATTCTGCATGATTAAGGGGTTCCTTGCCTTCTCTAGATCGATTAAGAATGTATTGCAACTGGATTTATTTAGAACCTTTTTAAAAAGGGTTCTGTATAGCATCAAAAAAGCCTCTTCTATTGTTACAAGCTCGACAATATTTTGATGCCACGTAGAACCCTTTTCAAAAAGTCTCTATATAGAACCATATAGAACCATATATAGCACATTCGCCATCAAGCTGAACAACTCTTTTATGAAGCAAAGAACTTTAATCATGCACTATATGTGCTCATGGCTTTTTATAGAACTGTTTTCTTTACTAAAGAACCCTTGAAGAACCACTACTTTTAAGTGGGTACATTAACATTAAAAGTTAAGATTCTTTGTTTACTACAAAACAATATAGGACAGCCAATCAGAACGGAGCTCATTTTTATTAAATCAGTCTTAATGTCACAGTGATGAAAACATCCTGTTGAATTTTAAGGGACAGTGGTTTGAACGTGGTCATATAAAAGCCACCTGGTGCGTAAAATTATACGAATGTTCGGGACCTCAGGGGAAAAAGTAATACATAAAAAAATTAAAAAATAGAATATGGGCCCTTTAACACTGACAATATTTTAGGATTGAACTCTAAAAAGATGTAATTTTACAGGACATGCATGTGATGAATTTCCCCACTCTCTCTTTTTCCTCCTGCCTATTTTGGCAGACTTTCTCTCTCTCTCTCTCTCTCTCTCTCTCTCTCTCTCTCTGTCTCTGATGTGGAGTGTCTTTGGTTCTGCCTCCATCTCATTTAAGCCCTCAAAAACACACAGCCGTGCCCAAACAGCCATGGACAGTTATTAATATGACTCTCAGTGTTTAAACAGGCAGTTTGCCATTGCTCTCTTACAGTCGCCCACAGAGCTAATACAAAATCATCACTCAAAAACATGAATGTAAACTGTGTCACACACCTGCCGCTCAGAGCCAAGACTCACCCTTCGAAAAGGAGAATACATTCTATTCATTTCCCTGTATAAATGACAGGCCAGGTCAAAGCAGGGTTAAACAAACAGAGAGCGAGAACAGCAACGGGAGTGCTTCATCATCATCACCATCAATCTGTAGAGAGAATACGGTAGGTCCACCTCTGCATAAACATGCCAGCGGACACACCTGAGAAACCTGCACACACACAAACATACACCTTATCCACAACCTCTTGATCTGAGCCTGAAAACATCCGGCCATGCCTCCAGACGTCTCTGAATATTACGCTCATTTGCTGATAAACAGGAAGTCGCTATCAACTGTATTAGTAATGAAATAATACACCAATTATTTTGATGATTTATGAAGCTAATGAAGGGGTAAACAGATAAATGATTGAACTCCCTACTTGCGCCACTAAGTCAATGAATCTGGTGGCTTAAATTATATAAAAAATACAAAAAAAGTCAGTTGATTAAATACCAAAAACATTAACATTAATAAGAACGCTGACATGACGTTGCAATTGGGCAAAATTCCGACAAAATCTGACTCAATGTAACTGGTTCCTTGTCCGTGTTACACTAGACGACTTTTACCCCAATTTTAGCTCTGATTCTCAGTCTGGCTGGCTGAGTCGGTGCTTGTTGGCTCTAGTCTGCAGAGTTTTGGGTCAGCTGGAGTACACAATTGGAGAGAGAATCGATTTGTGTGTGAGGGGTGCAGACTCTGATTTTTGTCCTCCCGATCACCTTTCAGACCAGTTGGAATTAATCAAACGTTTGATTTTTTTTGACGTGACTCTTGAGGGTAATCTAGTGTAAACTGGTCAACGACTAGTTGAAACGGCTGTTTCACTGCAACAGCCAATGAAAACAGAGTGAGAAAGACAACATACAGCAAGTAAACAAAGAAAAACGTGTATAAATAACTCAAGTGTGGACCCAAGACTTTAATCATGACTGAAAATGACTGCCATACATCAGACTTGCCCTTATTCTGCTTTACTGTCATGTATCTGCCTTTATTAAGAACATGGCTCCATTTCTGTAGCCTACAAGAAAACGATTCAAATGACTGTTCACATAGTTGGTCACTTGAACTTCTATTTACAAGACGTTTATTACTTTTTGTTATATTGGAGCCAGATATTATTTGCACATGCTCATTATTACACAATTGTTCTCAGTTCTGAGGCATTTCTCTACAAGTATGTGCTGTCCTGCTTCCGCCTGCATTGTGCTGGGTAACCGGCCACTCCCATGTGTGACACTGAAAATCAGTCCTGCGCTGCAAGACATCGAGGAGCCTGGCCGTTTCCTATTCCCTCCGTTATATCAAAAACAGGCCTACTAAACAGCAGAGGGTGCCTGCGAAGGAGTCCTCAATAAATGGGAGTGAATGGAGCACAAAGGCTAAAAACGAAAAAGTTAAAACAGTTTCTAATCATTCGCCAGAACGTTTCTTTAATTTTAGAAAGTAGAAGGATGTATTTCACTAAAAAAACAAAGAAAACTCACATGTATATTTACCTGTATAGTTTTGGGCAGCAGGAGGCGGGCTTTACTGCTAGAGTGATGACTGATTGGCAAGCAGAGCAGCTCATTGGCTGTTTGCGCTCACCGATGTCATGAATATACATGAGGTGCTGTTTTAAACTCCTATAGCTTGAGCTTAAAAGCTTTTAAAAATATAACAGTAGTGTTAAAATGTTTTATGATGCTCTGTGTTCAGGAAATGAATTTATTCTTTTACATTAAAAATGCTTAAGCATTTATAAACTATTATTTTACTCAAATGCTTGATATCAACCCATTTATTTTGGACTCACTCGGGAGCGCCCTCTAGTATTTGAGAAAAACGGAAGACAAGTAATTCTCCTCTCTACAAGCTCTCTGATGTTTTTACTATGAAATGGCAGAGAAAGAATGTTGTTGGTCTTTTCTGTGGAGAGACTTATTTTTAAATAAGTTTTCTTCCGTCTGATCTGGACTGGGTGGGACTGATTTGCCAAACGAATCAGAATTAGTAATATGCCCAGCTCCTCACATTCCTCTCCCTCACACAGTGACTGCTCTCCCACTGAGTCCCAGCCAAAACTCCCAGCAAGTAGGTTATGTAAGATTTTCTATATTTGCTTGTCATGAAGGTTTCTTACAACATTGTTCGTAGTGTAAATACACACTTTCTCCTGCGCATCTGCGTTAGCCACCTGTTGCAGGACACTACTACAATTTAGCGGTCCACCTAACTCCTTTCTCTTCTACTCTGTACCTTATGCTTTACTATTAAAACTAAATGAAACGTGTGAAACCGTGTTTACAGGGGCTTTGAAGCAGTGGCTTTTTTACAATACTTACCAGTGGATGTGTGAACATTCAACTGGTCTGGTATGTTGTTTAAAAAAAAACAAAACAAAAAAAATCCAAGCAAAGCAGCCATTCAGGCCGCCTGCTTTAAGGGGCATACACATTAGTGGGTGCGTCCATCAGGCTGTTAAAGTATGAATTATCACTGTACAAACCAGGCAAATAATCGCAGATTCACAAAAGAGTCTTAACAGAGAAAAACTTCTGAGCTGCCTTTTTTTCTTAACTTCACACTTCAGAATAAATTCGTTATTATTCAAAAACATCTTAATAATTCTCAGTCAGTGGTATTCTAGGAAAAAAGGTTCTTATACATTTTCTGACAATATTTCCGTAATAATATTTTCTTACATGCATTTCTCACATTTTCTTAAACTGTGAACACTGGAGACACAAGTCTCTAAAATTGTGACTTTTAATGAGTTTTACAAAATGTATTTGTTAGAAAAGACAGAAGGGGATTTGCCTTTGGATTTAAATAATGAAAATATTGCTATTTATTGATGAATTTGTCCCTAATTAATGATCAAAGTTTGATTTGAGTTTGAACAAAAATAATAAAATTCTCCCAACAGTAATTCACTCCTCTGATTATAAAACAAGACACTACAGTTTATGCAAGGACATATTTTTACATGCGCATGTGAGCATCTACAGGCTAATGTATTCATACACAATTACACAATAATTACACCCCCACAATCAGAAACAGCTGTTACTGGCAAGCAATTCATACCGGTATCAACACCTAATGACAGACTTATTCACTGAATGGCTTTAATAAACAGGCGTCCTGAAGTTTCTGTCTAACCTCAGGGTTATTCCTGGAATGGATGTAGTGCTGTTTTGGTACGTTATGGTTTAGGTGGTTAGGAGTGGAACACTTGTTCTTATTGTACTTTGCAGGAAAAACAGTGGTGTAATATAATGAAGGAGGCCTGTAATGACACATTCAGCCGATGACGTGTGCTCCAGCCACTTCCTGATAAAATGATCTGATAACCTGGACCTGGTGAGTGAGTAGAAGAAAACAACCAAAATCTTCAGTTCTCACACATAAATCCACACGGAAGAACAGGAAACACAAAGTATGAAACTACCTGTAAAGTGCAAATCTAAGGAAGTGGGGATTCTATGGCATGTTTTCATACTGTGCTGTAATATCTCGTCACAACATTGTATTATTATTTAATATTCATATTTAATTAATATGCAAATAACTTGCCAACCTTTTCAAATTTACTCAAGAACTACAACATTCACAATGTCCACCCTTTCAAAGCCACTTCCATAAACGCCACGACTGCAGTGACCCCCAGAAGACCACATCTATAAAGACGATGTTGCACTCCTCTAAACCGAAGTGACAAAACCAAGAATAATCCCTTGAAATTACCATAATCCTGAACCACTATGAGCTGCATTCATAAAGACATAAAAAGCTGCCATCAAACTGAGGCCTGGAGCTAGCATATGGTTTTTGGGTCACACAGTTAGTGGTTAGCCAACAGCAGCATGTAAGAAAAGCTGATGAGGCAAAAAACATTATGTTTCACTTTCAAACTGCACGCAAGGGAAACGGGCAGTTGCTCATCCGGACTGAGTTATGGCTGCTATAGCAAGAAGGACAGTATGTATATTTGAACCAGAGACACAAGGCTTATAATTCACAAAGCGTTAAGAACAGTTACAATACAAAAGACCACACTGCAGAGGGCAATACGACAATACACTCACCGGCCACTTTATAAGGTACACCTTGGACCCCCTTTTGCCTTCAGAACTGCCTTAATTCTTTGTGGCAGACTTTCAACAAGGTGTTGGAAACGTTCCTCAGAGATTTTGGTTGGTTATTTGAGTTCCTGTTGTCTTTCTATCATCTGGAACCAGTCTGCCCATTCTCCTCTGACCTCTCACATCAACAAGGCATTTTCGTCCACTCAACTGCCGCTCACTGGATATTTTCTCTTTTTCGGACCATTCTCTGTAAATCCTAGAGATGGTTGTGCGTGAAAATCCCAGTAGATCAGCAGTTTCTGAAATACTCAGACGAGCCCGTCTGGCACCAACAACCACGCCACGTTCAAAGTCACTTAAATCCCCTTTCTTCCCTGTTCTGATGCTCAGTCTGCACTTCAGCAAGTTGTCTTGACCACCTCTACATGCCTAAATGTATTGGGTTGCGGCCGTGTGATTGGCTGATTAGCTATTTGTGCTAACAAGCAATTGAACAGGTGCACCTAATAAAGTGAGTGTATGTTCTCTTTATCGTAATAAATCACACATCTGAGTGCATCATGAGTGTCACTCTGTACCCTGGAGCTCTGAACAACCACTTGTAGATGGCTTGTATAAAACGTATATACTGTATAAAATACCCAGCAGAAACTTCCACTCATGTTTCATTAATTTGCTGTTGTCAGCTGATGAGGTTTATGCCAAAATGCTATATAACCATTTGTAACAATTTTGAATATGAAAAGTTTTCCTGAACTGAAATATAATGGAAAACACATTTTCCTAATAGAAGGAGGTGGTAATCATAACATGACCATGATATTTCCTGTTCGTATAAAGCCCAAACCTAACAACACACATCATGAAGGTAGAAAGATAATTCTTCAAATGTGGTCCATAATGCACTTTTGAACAATGTTCTGTTACTTTCTCAGCCTTAGTAATTCCCTTAACAATGAAAAAAAAAAACAAAAAAAAACAGGAAGTCTCTTACTCCAGCAGTCATATTTTAATCTTTTATCTGCTGCAATTTTGTTTGTTTATGCCATTAAAACATTGTTTGTATGGGTAAGATATCATACTGACCGTAGATTAATATTTTATGAGTATTTTATGCTTTATGTTCACTTTCGCCTTGTCTTAGCTGTGTTGAAAAGTGCTTCGTAGCCTCATTTCTAGCTTAGCTGCTATTCTTTGACTGTATGCATGTTAAACCATATTTGCAGAACTTACAGTCGTTGATATACGAGATTTGTTGTCAATGAAGTTGGCACAGCTTTACATTTTAATATTTTAGTTTACACATGCATTGTAATACATGCAGCTCAATAAAGCCCTATCCTGCAGTTCTGTCCTGACTCCCATGAATTTGTTTGAATGGAGTCGGCTTGCCTGCTGTTGAACTGTATACATATATGAAAATAAGAACATTGCACACAGCAAATACTGCACTTTTTATGAATATATCTTCAAGTACTGTGATCAGGTGATGCGCCTCATTACATGATTCTTGTTGGTATCAGCAGAAAATTGTTCAAAAAAGGATAGCATCTGACAGATTGTTTGATTTGACCCATATTTCAAACTGATATTTGATAATGTATTTAAGAACAGCAGAATGTTTAGGCCACATGTGTCAGGCTCAAGTCCTCATGGGCCAAAACACTGCAGACTTCAGCATAGTTTCATTAACACACCTGATTCCACTCATCAGCCAATTAGCAAGGCCTTCATTAACTGTGTTAGATGAGGGTAAAAGCTAATCTCTGCAGCACTTTGACCTGAAAGGCTCCCAGTTTGACGCTAGGCGATAATGAGGGCTGCCATCTGCATTTTATTCATGTTACTGCATTTACACCTCTATAGAAATAAATGCTGTATTTCGCTCTAATGCTAATCCAGCTAAGCAGGCACAATTACACTAATGAATCACCTACAGAGTCAGATACACTGGTTAAAATCCAGTAAGGAAACAAGGACTGAAGACTGATGACCAGTTATCCAACAGGTCTGAATACATGCCAAGGTCAACAATGCTGCGTCAAATTTTCGGGAACCCAGCGCAAATAAAGACATTCGTAAATCAGCTTTGTTTAAGTAATTAAATGTACTCAAGCAGGTTTTATGAGACAGGCACAGAAAGAGTGGCAGGCCATTTAGAGATGCTCAGCAACATCGTGCTCCGCTACCATCACCACCACCAGATAAAGACACAATAAAGCTTTTTTATGGAGCTAAACCGAGTATTAGCCAGCAGACGACCTGCTTCCTCGGCGCTCGGAAGGGCAGTGGAGCGGTCTGTCCGTGAGGACCAGAGGGCTGATTAGGAACGACTCCACTCAGTCTGGAAACAAAACCTCCCTACAGTCGCAACTATGCCATGCTGCCTCTTTGTTCATTGTCCTAAATGTCAGTGCACAGTAATCAGCAGTGATCAACCGAAGAGTTAAAACTGTCCTGGAGGGGGGAACGTCTCAAAGAAGCTTTCTCCTGCAACAAAAGACATACAATTATGAAACTGAGGGGATATGTTATCATTGCATCGCTCAAATTCATATCAGACAACTAGGCCTCAGGAGTATGACTGGACGACATCCAAACTTCAAAAATGCCAGCTGTTTTTAAATATCCCAAAAACGATCTTATCAAATCACAAAAAAAGAGACAATTATTGCCTCCTAGGAAAATCTATGTTTCGTAATATGGACATTGGGTTGGTGCTGCTGAATAGTGTCCTGTAGTGCCTAATGACAGGCCAAACTTTATCCACTGTATCCATTGTATCCACATATTAGACACTAAATATACACAGTAGTATGCAGATAGTATTGCACCATTCCAATGCACAGTTTTTGTATGGTAATATAAGTTATTAAATAAAAGCTTTATGTACAGTTGTTAACATTTCCATATATGCAAAAATACTTGGACTTGACTTATGTTTAAAGTAAAGAACAAGCACGCACCAATACCGATACTCGTTCCTCAAGTATCAGCCTATATAAATTACTGATGCCACCAACTTAAGTCCTTGATAGGTGTTATATATTGACAATATCTTTTGCTAAAGGTAGTATTCTGTGTCACAAATAAGCCTGAATTATTGCCATTTACAGGTTGGATACCTTCACATTTGTTTGGTTTCAGAGCTACAAAAAGTGGCTGTGCTCTTTAGTGCTTGTCTCAAGCGTCAAATAACTCCACACTGTTTCTTCTTCTGGCGGCACGGTGGCGTGGTGGGTAGCGCTGTCGCCTCACAGCAAGGAGGGCCTCTGTGTGGAGTTTGCATGTTCTCCCCGTGTCTGCGTGGGTTTATTCCAGGTTCTCCGGTTTCCTCCCACAGTCCAAAGACATGCAGTCAGGCCAATTGGACATGTTACGTTGCCCCTGGGTGTGAGTGACTGTCTGTGTCTGTACGTCAGCCCTGCGATGGACTGGCGACCTGTCCAGGGTGTATCCTGCCTTCCGCCCGAAGACTGCTGGGATAGGCTCCAGCCACCACCCACCCATATTTAAGTTCCCTTATCAAAGCCAATACAGATGCTGTATCAGTGCAACACTATTAAAGAATATTTTTTCCTTCTTCTGTTCCATTTTTGAGATACAAGGCTCTGCTTCTGACAGTGTTGATATGGAATTAAGTGGCAATCTTGCTAATCATCTAAACACATTAGTAATATTGTTGGTCAAGACTTCTGACACTGTGATAATCAAATGATTAAAGTGCCCAAACCAAGTAGGGATCATCTATTAATAGAGATGCTGCTATGAGTGCTGAATATTTTCTGGTGCCTTGCATGAAAAGTCCTGCAGTAGCTGGTTATCCAAGTGCCCCTATGCTTACATGCTTGCTGTTAAGTAAGCTAACAAATGCACCAAATCCGATTTTGAGTCACACACGTCTTGCAGCTCTTACTCAAATGCAGCAGCGTAGCGATTCTGGAGATGCTTATGCTGAGCTCATCTCTGAACCATCTCTTAATTAAGAATATATTCATTATTACCACGGGCCTGAGAATGCAGGGATTATCTCTGGTTCATGGACCATTATTTGAATTACAGTAGGAATGTACAGGAATGTTTGGCAGTGTGTCAAAAAGACAGGCTTCACTTAGTTTGGGTTTAAGAGCTGCTCAGCAGTGAAAATGTTCAATTAAAACAAAACAAAACAGCAACACGGAAATATAAGGTAACTAGTGACTGGATTGCATCCTGAATTATTTATTTATTTATTTTTAGATGGACTGAAATCCGATTGCTCTGTGGGACGGAATACGTAAATCCACTTGTTACACGGAAGCTGTTCTCTGAGAACTGTTTAGACATTTGCTGGAATAATGCACAGTTCCTGTAAGTTGCCTGCAATTTGTTGAGGCAAAATGTGGTGGGAAGAAGGGCCTGGGTTCAATTCCCCGGCCGGACAACCAGGGTCCTCGTGTCTGTGCTGTCAGGCCAAGCGATGATACTAAAATGCCCATAGGTGTCAGTGTGTGTGTCTGCCCTGCGATTGACTGGCAACCTGTCTGGGGTGTTTCCTGCCTTCTGCTCAATGACTGCTGGGAAAAGCTCCAGCTCCTCCCATGACCCAGATGGATAAGCAGTTTAGAAAATGTATGTGTGCGAGTTGTGTCTGTCCACAATGCTGTAAACATAACATTTTGTCCAGAGCCCCAGCTATTTGGGTCCTCCATGATTTTCTTCCTCGCAGGAACTGAGCCCAGTGACGCACAGTGTGGGATGGAGTTTTGGCTGTTGAGTGTGTCTTGGAGAGACGGAGGCATTTAGACTGCTACAACATGTGGCTCAAATGAGTCTCACACTGTCCTGAAGAGGTTTGAGTGATAGGATTTGTATCCGTTTGAAATGCGTCTTGCTTGCGTTTACACTTGCATTTTTACGTGGCTTGGCTTATCCAGACAAAATCCTAAAACACCAGATGCATGAAGAAACCAGGTGTAAGCTCAGAAAACAAAGGAATATCTGGTTTGCCGCCATCCAAACCCAGCCATTATGGTGGTAGTGCAACCAAAGCTAAATGAAAGTCAATACTGATGGTAAGCAGGAAAGAGTGCCAGCTGTAATAATCTCCTTTCACTCACGTTGAGCCACATTAGCATTGTTTGGTCAAACCAAGCCTTAAAAAGTCATTTGTGTAGGGGACCACTGTAATGCCCTGGCTCTGCAGCAAAAGCTGAGGGCTAATCAAAATCTGTCCATCTGCTCTTAGTACGCCTGTCGCAGGCCCTGGCTTGGGCCCACACTCCGTCATTGTCTCCTTCGTTTGGCTTGTAGCAAAGGAAACAGGATTAAGTGAAAGGGAAGTGCTTTGACAAATTGCCAGTGAGGTTCATTCATTCCGGGCCTGTGCCAGGCTCGATGCTACAGAAGCCCGAGATGGGGCTCAGGGACTACACCACTCTGGCTGCTGACGGAGGACTTAGCCACACCTGCGGACCTGGCGGAAACTCGTCCTGTCATAACTCAGAGAGAGCGAGGGGAGACAGAGTTACTGGGATCGTATTTTTTCCCTGAGTGCAATCTGTAGGTGAGGAAGTGACAGGTAGAAGCATTTAGACATGACAGGTGAGGCAGCCCTCAAAGCGCAGCGTTAAATATTTTAGCACGCCTCCACTGCAACGCAGGAAGTGTCACATGTCCTTGGAGGAGAGTGAGTGTTGAGCAAAAGGCTTTCAAGCAGTAAAACGAATGCATCGAAGTAATCAAATAGTGTTTAAAGCTTTAATATCTTCACACAAATGATTCACAGAGAGCATATTTAGATTCGTTGTTGGGCGTCTTTACGCTTCTACACACTTTTAGTTGCTTATTACAAAAGAAGATTTTAAAAAATGAGTTTAACCTCCTGGAAAAACTACAAACAGGCGATCAAATGAAACAAAACTGCAAAAGTAAATATATGATATTCTATAACCAGAAAGTATATGAGAAATACCGGCTACTAAATCTTGCTCATTAGTGGAATAAATGTGTTGCATGAAACTTTAAAATGCTTTGTGTAACTTTCTTCATGCAAGTTTCAACAAGCAGACTGAGGGTTTCACCATCTAAAGCCAACCTAAGTTGTTTATATATTGGAGGCAGTGCCTCAGTGTCTGAAAGCATATACACTACATGGCCATAAGTATATGGACACCCATCATCTTTACTCAGTTCAGGGGTTTTAGCAACACCCATTACTGACAGGTGAAAAAAAATCAAGCACATTCCTATGTAGTCTCCATCTACAGTGACCGTAGAACGGGTCACACTGAAGAGCTCAGTGACTTTAAACATGGCACTGTCACGGCAGAGGTCCAAAGAGATAGTATTACGAGTTATAGCTGCGGGGGGGTGGGGCACTCCATTCTCAGGCCCACGCTTTTGGAATGGGATGTCCAATAATCTCATACAGGTGTGAAGGTCAGATGTTCACACACTTTTAGCCACATTACGTTGGCCCAGCATGGTGCCTTGGCTACAGTGATTAAAACCTAGCAGGGAGTAACATTATGCCAATGAGATCACGCTAACTGACCTTTATTTATGACCAGCTGGTTTTCATTCATTGTTAGCCATGCTATTCTTTTGGATGAGTGAGTCTTTTAACAGCTCTGTGCTGGTAACAGAATGGCAGTTATTTCAAATCCTGGGTGGGGCACAAAAGAATTCAGTGCAAGTATCAGAACACTATTGTGCAGCTTTTGCTTTTGCAATCAGTGTTGTTGTTGCAATTGTGCCCGAGCTATGCCCCAGTAATATCACAGGGGCTCAGAGTCTCTATGGATGAGTGCTGGCTACAGGACGACAAAAAAAGTGAAGTAATTTGGTTTCAGCTGCGCATTAGATGCTCATACTGCTTCTTTCATGTCGGGCTCGAGTGGCAATCTCTCTGCTGGAGCAGCTTGGAGAGAACAGCAAGACCACAGAGTGTCGGAAGGCTGAAATGACAGTACCCCGACAGTCTGAAATACAGTAGACACCAAGCATCAAAATTCGAAGGAAAAAGAGAACCGAGTTGTGGGTTGTTTCAGTCAGATCAGTTAAGGGTATTACATTACTGCTCTCCCAACCTCAGTAGGCACCTAGGTGACCAGCATTTGACAGGTATGCCAGTATACACTGCACACCATGATGCACGAGTAGTGATGGGATGCGATATCATATCCAAGAGAAAGTCATATTATCAGTAAAATAAACTCAGATATATGTCCAGTTTTAGGCATAATGTTATACCCCAAAGCTGCTACAGGGCAGGATAAGTCAATCTGAAAGCAGCAGTGGTCAAGACTGAAACCATCAGTAGAGGGTTTAAGCCTGAAGTCAGTGAAAGCTCCAATTACGCCCTTCTGGCATCAGGAGAGAAAGCGAGAGATGGAGATAGAAAGAAAAGGGATACAGAGCGTGAGACATGGCTCTCATTAATTTGAGGTAAAGCTGCTGGAACAACACAGTATTTCAGCGACAGCCCGACATCATTTAGGTCATTCTGTCAGTCAAACTGCCAAAATAAGCCAATTAGAGTCGGCCGTAACACCATTCAACAATCAAACCAAAGCGGGGGACGCCCACAGAACGGAGCCTCGCCTAAAACCCACTCAGAGCAAAACAAACAGTATTACAGGAGCTTCCTCTTACTTAACTCGCCTTACCTGTGATTTCATCACTGTTACTTCCCCATTTATTTTCCTACATCTGTAGCAACTCAAGAATGACCTCTGAAACTTGAGGGGAGAGAATTAAAAAACAAAAGAGATTCGATATAATTCGATATAACATAGTCCTGTTATGTTTCAAGTGAGAAAATACCATTAAAACACAGAGATCCAGTACAGATATTTTAGCATTTAATAATTTATCAATGCCTATAAGGCTAATGATAACACACCACGGATCTTAAACAGCAAAAGAAGCATTTACTGACTCAAATATTGTGATATCATTTTAGAGGGTCTCTAGTGATTCTCCAGTCTGAAACTTTAAGTATATGTGCATTAAGACCCAAATGATGTAATGTAATCAAACGTTTTATTAATATTAGTGAAAATCATAAATCATTTTCAGTGAACTACTCTGGGATGCAAACTCACAATCTCCTAACAATTGGGCAAAACCTTAAACAGCCCGCCGTGAGTCATATGATGGCAATAGAGGCTTAACTGGCAAATATTAATGCAAAACATTATCATGGTTAAAAAAATTGGACAAATAGTGGTAAATAAACCTGGTTTACATGGTGAAACTTTTCATTTAGTTGCATAATTTCCATATAACCTGACACGCAAAGCAATTCAAACACAAAGTTGCATGCAATACATTTGATCACTCCACTAGTGCTTTGCGGTATATTGTGTTGTTCTCGCAATATGTGAATAGGGGTGCTTAAATATCTATATATCTGTCTGTCCATATACCTGTCAAGGTTTCTTTAATAAACATAGGAGTTTTTAATCTGCTCTGTGTATGTTAAGCCATTGAAAATTAATGTCGTCTTGTCTATTCTGTCGTACAAGCACTTTGAGGGGCCGAAAATATCAATAGCAGTGTCTCCTCTGTAATAATGTTTCATTACAAAGAAAACTGAATGTTGTATAAAATTACAAAAGAGGAAAAAGAGGAGAAAAGTTATAACAGACAGACCACAATAACAGGCTAAAGAATATGCAGCTGTTTAAGCCCCAGTTACTGCTAGATGGATAGTTAAACCAGGGGGTTATAGAAACACGAGGCTGTACTGACCCATTTGATATGATGTCTTTTGACATGACCACATGATGCGTTTTAAAGGTGGCAGGCTCTACATTACGCAACTCGAGTGCAATTTAGTGTCACGTTGATTTCAAACAAGTAAAATTGCATCAAAGTTTCACAGCCTAATTAAACAAAACCTGAAGAGAATTCTATACAATATCTGTATTAAAACTGTTTCCCCTCTTTGGGTTTAAGAAATGGAACAACTGAGAACTGATGATCGTGTCAGTCAGTAAAACACCTATACTAAAACTGCTGCAGCACAAAATGAAAATCTTGAAATTTAAGCACGTCATATGTGAAAATACCAGAATGTATACCAGAATATCAGAATGTCCAGTTTATTAAATCTGTATTGCTCACAAAAAGCTCATATCAGTCCCTACTGCACATACGGATGCTTTGTGCTCGATAACTCCGGGACAGAAAACAGGAACAAAGGCAGAGAAAGAGAGGCACAGAGGTAAGGGTTGTATTACATACAACTGGTGGAGGGGACAAGAGCTGGGAGAGAGAAGTCTCAGAGCTGTTCAACATTTCTGCTGACAGACATCTTTGACCCCTCTCAATAATTCAACAAGCTCAAAAGATTCCCATTCCAGCAGAACATTCACACAGACGGAGAGAGAGAGAGAGAGAGAGAGAGAGAGAGAGAGAGAGAGAGAGAGAGAGAGAGATCTGAAGAAAGCAGCTGGATGTTTAGATTTAGAAAGTTTGTTGTTCATGAAATAAATATGATGTTTTCTATAACTGCACTGACAGTCAGCTTAGCTCAGACTCTTTCATCTACTATTCAAGCCTTAGTTGAGGGGCTGAACCCACACATACAACCACACCAGCTACTAAGCAGAACACAGTGAGGTCCAGTAAGGGAAGGCACAAGTAAAGCCGTGAGTTTAGACTATTCCCAATCAATTGTGAGAATAGTTTTAATACTATCTTAACGCTTATTGGATCCAACCCTGGATTTTCAGTTCCACAACAGTGGGACGTGTTTTGGCAGGCTACATCACTACGGCAACTTCTGCAACATGACTAAATTTGGCACTCGGACCAATCGGGGCCATGAGGGTCAGCCATCAGACAAAAGTGAACCTCTCTGGTCCTTTTCACATTCCGTTTTTTTTGCAATGCTTGTGGAATCAATCACATGAAACATCTCATTTTTTAGTAGAGAATACACATCATAGATACACAAGGATATTGAGAGTAAAAAGCAACTATTACTCCAATAAGTGCCACCAAATAACCTTTACTGTCTACACATTTACATAGCGTTTTTTTTTCTTCAACGACAGAAAAACACTTGACTCTTTTCAGTCAACTGGCCATTCATCACAAAGGTCATGTATTTCAAGGATTGATCCCAGCCTGAGCAGCTAAGCAGAGCCAAAGAAAGTCACACAGAGAGTTAACTACGGTTGCATTTGTTAGGATTTGTAAAAGACGAAACCTGGTCAGGAATCCTGAAGTTGAAAGTGCTTCATGAGGCAATCCCCAATAAACACACTATTGATATTAGCAGTATAAGTAGTCAAACAGGGGCCGCAACCTTATCAGGGGTGGCCAGTAGCCTAGTCGTGGGAAAAGTGAGCCACCAACCAGAAGGCTGTGGGTTCAAATCCCACAACTAGGTTGGTTGTGTTGCTGTGCTGCTCCTAGATTGGGCTTAGTCAGGCAGCAAAATGACAACTTTCCCTGGTAGAACCAATAAAGTACATAGCATAACCACAAAGATGCATATTTTTTATTTAGTTTTATTTTTCATTATATTACAAATGCATTTGTATTTATTTGAATTCACGCAAATTTACTTTACACATATTACGTATTTAAAGATTAATATAGTGATATATAATATATATTAGTTTTCTTTTATTGTTCAGCCTTTGTTTCACTTTTTCCAGATTAAAATGAATAAAAAATGTTCATTATTTTCATTAAAATAACTTAGAATGAGAGGGGGCCTCAATATGGTGTCATTTAGGGTCTCAGGTTACATCCCTTTCATAGTACTATGGGTTTAATACCAGAGCATTTGAAGCTTCAGGCATGCACGACATTCTTCAGTCAGAGGCCTCATATTTATTTTGTAAGAACTCCATTATGTTTCATAATGGGAACAAATTAGAAATAGTGAAACTGTTGTGGGAAGAGCTTTAATAATTAGAGGCGTAGATGATATGCCATGATATGGTATTAGTATCTCCATGAAATACGACATGTTACAATTTCTGAGAATATTACGGGTATTGCCTGTGCGTCCAGAGCAGAGCTTTGCCCCACAGGCCACCAGCTGACACTAAGCCATGGTTAACTTCACTATTTTATTATAAATATTAATGTATTGTACATGATTGAAATAATCTTTGTGTTTAAAGCTAAACTAATTTAGGCATTAAAATGTTCACTAACCAATTTTATGCAATTTTAAACATATCTGCCTAAGTTCTCGGGATGATCTCGTGTGCATGTAGGTTATCACTTTCAGTTGACAGCAACCATTAAGGAAAACGTAAAACATGAAGACACTGGCAATATTAAACTTTTGGGCTACAAAGACAAGAATAAAAACAACGCCAAGACAAAAAAAAGCACAATTTAACCTCAAATATAATGATAGCTACATAATAGTCATATCCACTGGGGGCGCTAATGCCGCTAATCCACCTGTTGGTATGTGGAGAGAAACTAGTGAACAAGGCTATGAAGCTGTCAAATTGCTTTGCCACTAGGAGACAAAATATTTCTCAGGAACAGCAGAACAAGGGCTAATAAAGTGTGACATAGCATCATCAACATGGTCCAGGAGATGCTTAACAAAAGCAGTTGAGAAGAACTCCCAAGTGATGATGCTGCCTAAGGCACTGCCCTTATTGTCAGGAGTTCATTAGAACAGTTACAATGCTGAAAGCCCAAGAGAGCATAATTAGCCCTGCAAAATTTCATGTAATATGCAAAGTATGTGAAATCCTGACAAAAATGGTCTCTTTGGCCCAATGCCAGTTCACCCCTAAGCCTTCTGTTTTGCGTGTTCCTGTCTAGGGATAGGGTGACGTGTTAGGGCTACATGGCCCTCCAAAAAGAGATTTTTTAGAGACACATTCCAAAAGGAGTGTTACGAGAAAAAAAGAAAACTGGCAAGACGGCTGCAAGAGTGACTGAAGAAACCCACAAATGAGAATTTTCTCCATTAAAAATGATAATAGTTATTGTAGCATCTTAGTTTAATGCTGTTTCAATGTATCACGGTCATTTTCTTCATAACAAGCACAAAAAATGCTAACAGCATGCTAATATAGCTAGCTCAGACAGCTAGTGGCTAGCTAGCTAATTTTCCCGTTCCACCTTAAACAGTCCAGAAGTAACTGCTGTACCATTTAAGGTGGAACAAGACAATTCGAACAAGAAGCCGGCGAATAGCTGACTTCAGCTTCGTATCACCACAGATTTAGTGGTGGGCGATAAAATAATTGTCTTAAACCCCGTCTTTGAAGATATATGATGCCCTAAATGTAACTAAAGCCCAGCAGTGAGGAGCTGAACTTTTCCCTTCTCGGCCATCACTGAAGACAGGCTGGGTCACCTACAGAGCAGCGCTAGTAGCCTGATAATGACGGGTTATTTGGGGGCTGTCTCACTTCGTAGTGCAAGATTTCAACCACTACCCCTTGTATCTCAGCTCCAAGGGGTTAGGGTGACACTCGTAAACAAGGGGTAGAGGTAAAAAGAAAAAAAGAAGAAATGGGTTTGGGCCTTTTTCTGCATACATGATCCCTATCCTGAACAAGCCCTGAAGTACCATGAAACACTTTTACCACTTTGCCCACCCCCACTTAGAGCGTCTGCCTACCCAACAGCAACACCATACAAGGTCATTTCATATAAATGGAAAACGCACACAGTGTTTTAAGGTCATTTTCAGACAATGATAAATCACTCCATCTTGCTGGGCCACATCTGGGCTGATGGTAGACAAAAAACTTGGCGATGACCCAGGAAGTCATGGGTTCGATCCTGCCTGATAGCATCCTGCTGCGGTCATTGTGCCCTTAAGGGAAAAGCACTTAACCTCAGCTGCTCCACAGAGACTGGGCCTGTAAATGGCATTTGTAAGCCACTCTGGATAAGAGAGCCTTCTAAATGAGTAAATTTGAATGTAATTCTCAGAAAAGAAAAAAAGAAAAAAAAAAACAATGATAGGAAGAAACAGTTTTCCAGAACAGAAATATAATATCCTGCATCTTAAAGAAAATACTGTGCCCTGTTTGGAATCACTGCTACATGTTCTAGTCAGGAATAGGATTCCTAAACTAAAACTGATACGAGAACTGCAGCATACCACAGAACACAATCTGAGCATGGTACCCTGCACTTAGTAAGAGGACAGAAAACCTGTTGCTTACGGCCAGGCACTTCAGATGCTGCAGATGGACACTGCATTAAAAGAAAAAACGCTGAATTATTTCCTTTATGGAAGGTATTTGTCACTCCAGGATGTAACACACTGCATCTTATGGATAAAAAGAACACAAGGCAGCCACATAGCTGTAAATGAAATGGAATTTTTACATTGGGTAAAAACAGAATGTTTCAGAAGTATGCGTCTCATTTTCCCTGAAGGAAAAACTTATCTTCTCCCAAACGAGCTACACACAGTACTGGCAAGAACGGTGTTAGCCTTGATTCTGGCACATCCTGAAACTTAAATGTTCTCCTACCTCAACTAATAATGCATGTGCAGATATAAAGGAAAGCTTTGAAAATTAAGCGTATGGCAAAAACGTACTATCATGATACTTCAGGAAGTTTTCATGATGCACCATATACATTCCGTTTGACGTCTGATAAAGCAGTGAAAGATCACATTTGATAGAAAAAAATTCTATCAAAAACTTTGCTGCACAAATTCTGATTAAACAAAGACTTTTGCTTTCTTTGTAATCGCAAATGCAGCTGGTCCGTCTTTAAGAATGGACTATATCCACGGCATATTCAGAAAAGTACGGTGTGACGTAATTCTTTATAATGATAATTGCCGTATTGCCCAGCACTACTATTAAAGGAAAAAAAGCATGGACAACGCCGTTGCCTGCATGGAAAAATATTAGAGCTTGTTTACATCCGGAATTTACACTGTTTACGATTTTTGTTAATTTATTGTAGACGTGAAACATACCTTCTATTTTAGCACAGCAGCCCAGCATTGCCCAAACATTCTGCTCTTCTAGAGTAAGATAAATATCATCATACATGGGTTTGGTATTAGTCGGTTGGTATAGTGTAGTGGGTAACACCTGGGGTTCAATCCCCACCTGCGTAAACACCCTACACTATACCAATAAGAGTCCTTGGGCAAGACTCCTAACACCACCTTCACCTAACTGTGTAAAATTATCAAATTGTAAGTCGCTCTGGATAAGAGCATCAGCCAAATGCTGTAAATGTAAAATGGTTGAAATATCAGTCAAACCTAAACGTCTGTCTGATCATTTCTTTTTTGCAAACATCTACTATAATATTTGGTCCAACAAAGAGGCTTTAAGCTTTTAAACCACATGTCAGACTCCAGTCCTCGTGGGCCAAAACTCTGCAGACTTCAACACACTACCTCATTAAACACACCTGATTTAGTTCACCAGCTAATTAGCAAGGCCTCTGTGAACTGAATTCTGGGCATTAGATGAGGGTAAACGCTAATCTCCGCTGCATCTTCCCAACCACTGGTCGCCAGTTTGATATGCCTGCCTTAAACCCTAAGAATCCATATGTGGGCCCACACGTCAATCTCTCACACATAACTGCATAACTTCCATATTCCTTCCATGGTGGCCACTGATGATTTATAGCAGCTCCTGAATAATCAGTCTTATGACTAACAACTGAATAATAAGCCGCCAGTATAAAAGCTTCTCGCCTCATAAATTCAGATTTATGAAAATACATTCAAATTTACTTATAAGAGATTTATGGAAGGAGATGAGAAAAGGAGACAGAAAGAATACAGAGTTTGAAAGGCAGCACTCTTTCCATAGGGGTAGTAAACAGCCAAACTCTTGCCGCAGAATCTGATCTCTTAATCCAGGCTGGAATGCAGTGCAGCCGATCAGTCTCCACTTCAATTACACTGCAAAGCAGCAGCTGTCCCGGCATGAAACACCCACCCCCCCCCCGAAACTGTACTCCTACACTACGCTAGACACAAAATATCCCGATCTAAACAGCAATACTGTACTTTTTACTGTACTCCTGGACTCGGCTCAGGCTGTGGTAATACGCGTGAATAAAGACGTCTGGATCAGAGTCCTGCATGGTGGTACAGAACAGCTTCAGGACACTTTGCGTAGATGGTTCTCGAACAACCGCTGTGTTTAAAATCACACCTGAGAGATCATTTAAATTACTGCAACAACTATAATTGTTACTACAGCATTAAAATATCATATTACAATCTCTATACAGATGTTCAAAACCACTTACTGCACCCATACCAAACCAGAAGCCCACATAATGGGCCAAAGTGTCACCCTAAATAACAGACTACTACTCCACCCAAATGCTAACAGTGCACCCTAAACATAAATGCTGACCTCTTCACTGAGCTGCATTCATTCCTGCCTCCAGATCTGCCTCTTGCCTCCTCTACTGCCCCGTCAATAGCGCATTCCTGCCTGGTGCCCTTGAGGCCAGCCAGGCTGCACATAGCACTCATTCTTCCTGTCTACCCCTGCAGGAGAGCGCCTCTGAACGACTCTTTAACAGAGCAGGAGCAGTATTGGGAGTTCAATGCATACAGTGGTGTGATAAAACAGGAGTGGTGTGTTGGCTAAGTTTTCTGGGGCTGAGAGGGCAGATTTAAGGCCCTGGATGGCAGAGGGAGGAGGCGGGAGAGGATAATTTAGTGAGCGCTGTGGGAAGACTCGCGCAACAGAAGCTTAAAAAGCATATGGGTCTGCTTCATTAGGAGTGGGGCAGATTCAGCAGAACTGAAGAGAAGTGTGCTGGATAGAGTGGACTAAGTCTGCATGGTGCCGATGTACAATACTAATATGCTTTGCAGTACAGTGCAGTTTTAGACACCTGAGAAAATTAGATCTTAAAAAAAATGATATAACTGGTCGACAAGTGTTTATTTTCTCTGAAAAACACTTTCAATAAATACAAAAAACATTAATATGGTAAGTAATGATTATACATATGTCAATATACACAGTTAACCATTCCTAGAACTATCCTCGCAGTAGGCATCACTTTAAATCAGGCAATAATTTAAACAAACAGATCTATGTGACGGCTGGGGGCATCAAGGGTAAAGGACAAAATATCTATTTGCGATTTTTCTCAACTTTTTCTCAGTGTTCTTCACAAATACTGTGATTATGATTTAAACTGCAATTGTTTATGATTGAGGTAAAAAAAAAAAATTTGGCTAAGAAGATCAGTAAAACGTTTTCTGGCTTCAGACTCTGAACTCTGCCAGCTATTTATGGCCGTGATGTCACAGGAGTTCACACGCTACATGTTAGGTCAAATTTCTCTACTTAAAACTTGCACAGGCATCATATTAACACTTGATAACAGGCTGTTAAAACTATAATAAAAATTGCAGCGATTTCAAAACTGCACTCTTTCAAATTGTGAGTTCGATGTAAGAACGAATGATCTTCCAGCCCCACATGAAAATACACATATGTGATAAGGATTTAATCTTAATACTAATCCTAACCTGGCCAAAAAATGGGTTTGATCTTCAAGTTTTAAAAAAGAAACACGCAGCTTGTTTAAAATAAATAAAAAATAAATTAAAACTTGTCAGTTCATAAGGTAAACATACAAAGCCATAACAATTTCTGTCCTGAAAATGAGGAATGTTATTATTTTCACTTGTAAAATAAAAGCTTTTTTTAAAAAACCAATAAAAAAAAAGTTTTGGTATGACACAAACTTTATCTCTGAAAAGAAACAGTGAGTATACAAATTACATCGACCTGTACAGTTCATATATATTTCAACCACTCAATTCAAGGACTTTTCCAGGCTTCTTTAAGCACTCAAAAATAAGTCCCATCATGCAGTGCAAGCAATACAAGATTATGCACAGAATTACTATAGAGTAAAAGAACTTAAAAACACAGCTGCTGACAAGGACGAGTCACAGTTGTGAAACGCGGCTTCTTACGTGCTTCACCTGAAAAAGCATTGTGAGCCAAACAGCAGCAAAACCCTACCAATAAAATCGCTGCTTTTGGAGAAAAACCTCATATCTCCAGTTTTGCCGTTTTTCAGTTTTTAACATAATCTGAAAATGTCTGTTGATCTTTACATTGTGTGTAAATTTTATGATGAATGGACCAAAAAAACGGCCTAAAATGACTCTGGTTCCACTGACTTGCATTAAAAGTCAAGTAGGTTTTTTCCCTTCTCCTGTAAAGTCACCATTCTGCAGATACAAGGTTTTGTTCAGCAGTGAAATACGTTATAAGTGCTTTCACATATGAAAGTCAAAGACCCTATTTTTGCTGATGCTCCAATATTGTAATTTGGTCATTTGTAATTTCAGTTAATATTTACCCACTCAATAAACTGGCAATGATTAGGTGGCAATCTGAATGATAATAATGATTACTTTAACATTTCCAACTGCTCTCTCAGTAAGAAACAGTCATTAATATGCATGTTTTGCAACATGGTGTTTTTCTTTTTCTTTCTTTTTTTAAAGTTTTTTTTAAGGCTTCCTTGTTTATCTTCTTTTGCACTGTTTGAAAAGCTCTGCGTGATGTGTTTTTGTTAAGTCCATTTTTATTGTTTGGCCTCTTAAAAAAAATTAATTAGTTGATCATTTTGATTGCAAAATTACATGTCTACTTGCTCAATTAGCAAGATCTTCAACACTGACAACGGAAAATGTTCCAAAGCTTTTGTCAATATAACACAAAATAGTCATTAATGCAAAACCAAGACCAGTTTACTCAGAGCTTCTGTTTCTAGCCAGTCCAGTCCTGTAGAGGATATGGAGCATAAACCTACCTGCAAAACTCAGTTTTACAAGCTCATGTTCACGTTTAAGCTCATTCTGCCCTTTGGATCCAAGTCCCAAACACAAACTACAGGACGCAGCAAACACAGAGGGGTCACTGAAGTACACCACAGTCTCTTTGGCCTGACATTTCAGCAGAGGCCTAGTTCACTACAGTTACACTGTAAAAGAATTAATTAAAGGCAGTGAGAGGTGCCTTGGGCTTAAACATTCCTGCGACGAGTTAAGGCATAGAAGCCTAAGCGCATAATTAATGATAAACACACAAGATAAAACCTCAAAGACAAAGAGATGAAATATAGAAACCAAAAAATAAAGAAATTAGTTATTTTCAAATTCAGTTCATTTTTAAATTTCATTTCATTTTTTGCTCACTTAAAGTCACAGCATCAGCATGGCAGACAAAAGAAACCCCGAATCATTTGATTTAAATGTGAAACTAAACTGACCCGTCATAATGCTACGGCTGTAGCCTTGCGGTCAGTAGAAGCTAAAAGAAGAACAAATACGACATTCAAATTTTGGAAAAACAATGTTTGGAAAGGAAACGCTGAGGCTGTTTCTGAGCAGTCGGACGGCTTCAGGTGACAAGTCTGTTATAGAGAACTAAACATCAGAGCTGATCCCAGAGCCGTCCGTCAGCGCTTACACGGGAGAAAAACAGCATGAAAATGAGGGGTGAATGAAAAGAATACAAAGTAAAGAAAAGAAAAGGAATAATGAGGAAGAGAGCCTTGAGAACTTTACAAATAAAGTGTATGATAAATGCAGAACATCTAGTTTTAATGAAGGATCAAAGCAGAGTGCAGCAGCCAGTGTGTCTAGACGGCAGTCTGCTGGAGGAAAGGCTCTCAGGCATATAAAGCACCATCTGTGATTCTGATTAATCTTACTACTCTCTCCCACCGGTTACTGATGTCACACACGCTACAGTCATACGGCCATAATCACACACACACACGCACACACACGCACACAAACTGTCACAGCACTATAACCTATTGACCTCCCAGCAGTTACACAATGCAACGTAATCCATTCGTTTTCAATGGGAAGTGGCGGTTCTGTCCGATGTGGTCATAGAGTGTGTGATGTGGCCAGTGTGTCAGGTTTGGGGGATGCGGTGCTTCGAAAAAAAAGAGTGGAACTTTATGCAAATGAGCCTAGCTAACACGAAGCATCTACCCAATCAGAAGACAGTGTGCTTTGTGTCTGCAGCTCAGTGTATGCTCCACTGTTCATGTGAAACACATCAGACCACTGGCAAAAGCTCATATATTTGAAAAAGGGCTGCAACGATTTTCATAATAGATTAGTTAGTCAATTACAACTTTTGATTACTACTTCGTTGGGAAAAGAAAAGCAAAGACATTCATCTGGCAATGATATTTCATTCCTAGGATTATTCTTCATAACATTAAACATTTAGCCCATCTTCTTTGCCAGAGGGCTTTTATCAAGGGCACAGCCAGAGATTTTCTGCATGGCTCCTGAAGACTATTTTCTATTTACTATTTCAGAAACATTAAAAGAACGACACAAATATCTCCATAACGACAACTTCACAGGTGAAGGAAAAAACCAACTTCACTTTTTAATGCAAGTCAATGGAACCAGACTTTTCTATATTTCATTCATCATGAAATTTACACACAATGTAAAGGGCAACATGTGATACACACACACACACACTTTTTTCTAAAATACAAAAAAAAATGTGGCCAGAAAAAAAAAAAGCTACTCTTTGCACCTTAATGTACCAGCAGGCCTGATAACCGTATAGCTGAATTGAGCAGCCAACAATTTCAAAGACCAACAGTTTCAAAATGAGCTCATCCCATCAATCAGCATCACTCAGCACTGCTTATACTATTTGCTGACTAAAACAGAATTAGCTGAAAATCAGACAGTGATGTGTAACTTTTCACACCAGTCAACATGCCAGAGTAGTAAAAATGCAACAATACAGCCTAAATTTACAGCATGTCCTCTAAATAAAAATGAAATGGGCCGGGCAGGTCTGCCCCACCACACCCTACCAAAGTCACGTGCTGAAGGGCTTGGATTAGACATTTGTTGTTTTTTTTCTACATCATATGCGCTCATTTTTTGGCCAAAGTAAAAGTCTCGATTTATATTCCAATGTAAATGTTTATTTCCACTCTCTACCAGAAGTTACTGCACTCTCTCCCTCACACTCACACACACACACACACACACACACACACACACACACACACACGCGCAGTGATAACACCCCTAACTCATTAATCTCACTCTCTCCCAGCAGTTACTGATGTCAGAAAAGGGTTGCACTTAAAAACACACACACTCTAGCAATGCAGCCACACTTATGTATAAACACACACACACACACACACACACACACACACACACACACACACACACACAGTACTGTATGTGAACCTCACTTATTCATCTCGCTATGTAATAAATGCAGTCCCATGACATCCCCCATTATACTGAAAATGGGATGCAAAGATTTTTTTTTTGGCTACATTTTATGGCTGATTCCTAGATCCCTCCTTTTGCAGTCAAACTGCAGTCAAGCTGACAGTAGCAAATTTCAAGCACTTTTTAGTAGCCAAACTTGCAAAATAGACAGCATTATTTGCTCTTTAATGCCTTTTATGTAAACTTTACATCAGCTGCCTATTTAAATAACATTAATCAAATAAAGTTCTAAATCGACAGGAAGTGGCAATCGGCTTTTTAGCACAATTTACCTGCATCAGGTTGTTTACCTCATAAAACTGCAACACATTTCTGCCAAACTAAAACCAATAAATTGGCCTGATTCACTGATTCTGACTGTGCATCCCTAATTGCCACTGCAGTATCTTAGAGAACATTACAAATGCACTGTTAGTTCAACAATGTGAAATCTGCAATAAATTATTTTGTTCATATGCAGCACATCCATATTGATGGTTATTGGGCCAACATTAGCAAAAAATGCTGGACTGGATTTCAAGGGGAAAAAAAACAACAAAAAAAAAATAAACAAGAGTGAATCTGCTCCAATGCAATGACAAATCTATCCTGAAATTGCACTCATTCACACTGTGTAACGTCATTGCTTGTGTACTCCTTCTTGTGGGGCAGTTAACACTTCAGTTAAAAATAGCTCATCTAAAGCATAGGCAATTTTTTTATTAAAAAATGTGGATTCTCTACTTTGACTGGATCAAAACACCAACAAAAACACTCACATAGTGATCAGTAAGGATGGTAATAGGATAAAAACATCCTTCTGCAATGCTGAAAAGGCCAACACTGTGACAAAAATGATATCTTATTCCCACACAAAATATCAGCCCCAACATACTACTGTTAAAACCCTAATCCAATGTAACATTATCAGTTTTTCTTTTTTTTAAGTCCATCTGAAGGAAATACAGAGATTTGTTTCTAAGCAATTTATACATGTTCAAGACTGAACTACAGTACATTTCCAAAAGTATTCACTCACCCACCTAAATCATTGAATTCAGGTGTTCCAATCACTTCCATGGCCACAGGTATATAAAATTGAGCCCCTAGGCCTGCAGACTGCTTCTACAGACATTAGTGAAAGAATGGGTCGCTCTCAGGAGCTCAGTGAATTCCAGCGTGGTACCGTGATCGGACGCCACCTGTGCAACAAGTCCAGTCGTGAAATTTCCTCACTACTAATTCCCATAAACACACTCCTAAACCTAAACCCTAAACTCCTAAAGCTGTTATAGCTGCAAAGGGCGGGCCAACATCATATTAAAACCTATGGATTAAGAATGGGATGTCACTCGAGTTCATATGTGTGTGAGGGCAGACGAGCCCATTCTTTTGGCAACACAGTGTATGTTGTACTGAGTTGCTGAATTAGACCGTTTAACTATTTTTCCATCATTTTTTGTTCAGGTTTGTTTTTTTGTATCACGGCCTGATGTTGCACTGGAGCCACACTTAGTATGAGCCCTCCTCTAAGAACATAGCATTATAACACGTACAGAGTATTGGCATCAATGCTTTATTTGGTGAGGTTGTGCTTCTAAATAATACCACTTACTAAAGAAATTAGCCCTCTGTTACAGACTGAGATAAACGAGGCTGATTCTTGGATAGGTCAGTATCCTCGGGCTCAGACTCAAACACTTTTCTGCTGAAGCGCCTTCTGTTCAGAACAGAAAATATTGCCCATTTTTTCACTATTCTGAGACCTAATATTATATACTTGGTGATACTTTTAATCATTCAAATTTATATTAAGCTCATTGAGCGTTCTTGCAAAATGTGAGATACTTGTTTCAGTGCAAGTCGGTGCAAAAATGTCACTATTCAGTCATATGGAACCACGGATTACGGATGAACAGTTAAAAGGTGCTTTAAAAGAAAAGATCCTGAGGCTGGGCCATCTACAGGTCAAGTGGTTGGCAAGGTTGGAGACACCTGCCCTTATCCTTTCAGAACACTGCTCCCAATAAAGTCACTTGTTATTACAGTCACACTAACATCACACACACTGTTGCTGATTTAGTGTTAATTACTGAGAATCCTGCAAACAGATTTGTATGATATTTGAAACGGCACCAACCCATTTCCATAGAAACCACTTTCAGCTTGGCAGCGCTTTGTTTTCTGTAATGTTTGCAAGACAAAGCGGCTTCAGGTTATGTAAACATGTCCCCTCTGGTTCCAGGGAGCAAGTCTGAGGTGTGTGAGGCACAAGTGGAAACACACACACACACACACACACACACACACACACACACACACACACACACACACACACACACATCCGGTGAGCATGTAAATGATCAACTGATTAACTGTTAACCAAGAAAAAAAATAGTTTGATCAAAACAATGCTTTAAAAAATCTATTCAATTTGAGGGGGGGGGGGGGGGGGTTGGGGGGGGGTATCACTCAAGCTGAGGAACATGTTTAAACTGTACGCCTGCAGGCGCAATAGACAACTGGTTCTGCTGGATAGAGCTACCAAAAAATGATGCATGCAGCCAAAATATGGACAAGATGAATGGCAACAGTTTTTGAGAGCTACTGAGGCGCCCAGAGGTAAAGCTGCCTCAGTCATGGCATTTATGTTTCTTAGACCAGTAATAAGTGGTAAATATTACTTTATAGCTTCAGATTATAAAACTTTCCCAAACCCACTGCTGCATGTTCCATTTTTTCCACAACCTTTTAGTTTTTGGTCATATAGTCATTAACATATTACATTGACCAGCCCCTCGGTTTAAACAAAACGTTGTGAACGTTGTACTTTTTCTGCGCGGCACTTCCTTGCCTTTTTCAAGGAAATACAAGGTCATTCAAAAAGACTAATCAGTTTTCAAAGTGCCATATTTTTACAACCGTGAGGCGCATAGGACCCAATCACATACCAATTGTCCCCGGAAGATGGCTCCCTTCAGTCTCTGAAGAGATGGAGACCCCCGAACAGAAAGCGTTTCGCATTCTCCACTTTATCCATCATAACTGATTTTTGTCAGCAGTGAACCTTAAGCAGCTCAGAGCATTAGTCGTTGGTTCCATAACACTGGACGATCTCCAAAATCACACTGAAAGAGCCGTGAGTGCAGCGACACCCCACATGCTCAATCCAGTATAGGATGAATTGGACTGGCGTTGATGTTGTCCGTACAGCTGGAGGAGGTTCATACTGAGTACTTGTAAAATTACATAATAAACTTTACACTTACACCATTTAAAATTTACTGCATTTTTTCACTTTTTCATATGCATGTGTATTAATATTGACTTGAGTGAATGTGTGTGCTCTTAGCTGTGCATATACCACACTAGTTTGTTAGCTATTTTAATAACAGCACTTTTTTCCCACTATATGTATCATTCTAATGAGCACCACTTGCTAATTAACAATTTGCTTTATGCTACAGTTCTATAAGGTAATACTTGACCAGCAGCCTGTTTGGTCAGTTTCTAAGAAGAAGAGTGTGCTAGCAGGCCTACATCAAACTCCAAACATGTTGTCTTGCTTAGGGGCAACAAGTCACAGTTGGCAGCTGTGACTGTAACAACGAAAAAAAGTGAAAACAATGAAAACAATGCAATTCAGCTAAAAGATGGGCTGTGAAATGCTTTACAGACGGCTGTAACAAAGAGACATAATGAGAGCTGTAGCTGATAATGCGGCAGTTTTATGGCTCTATTCATAATGCAAAAAGTATTACTGCTTGTGCCGGATAACTGCTGATATTAAAGCACATCTGGTACAATGTTCAGAGCTTCTTTGCTTTACTTTTTTCTTTATTTTGCAAAAACTGTATAAAAGTAACAGAACACTCAAGGTCGAGTCTTTGTGAATCACCTTCATCTCATAATGATATGTCCCTCTTGAGTTCTACTGCTTAATTTTTTCAAGCTCAGACGTAAGAAATTGAACTATACATTTCATAAATAATATCTTGATGGGTCGCAATCCTGATTTTAGGTTTGCAGGTTGAGGATTAATCACTACCAATGAAGGCAGTTTATCAGACAAAAGAATTTGCATCCTTACTGCTGAAGCCCCACCGCTGTTGGCGGAAACTAAACAAGGAGAATCACGATGGGGCTAGGTGTGCACTGTGATGTTTGAGAATGTGTGTGTGCGGTTTAGAAGACTTGTCCGAACAAATGCACTTGAGCTCACTGAGCTCCAAACATTAATCTCTGTCTCTTTCACGTAGACACACAGCTCTTGTTCTACCAGTAGGGTTTTAGAAAATGCGTTTGTGTGTGTGTTTTAGTCACTGATACTAAGCTCCTGCTCTCCCTCTTGTAAAGGTATGGGCTCATTATGGACTGCATTGTGCTCTAAAGTGTGGATGATGGTAAATAATGGGCTAATATGCATTTTAATTGAGCTGGTTAAAGCCTGTGGTGGTGAGTTGGGACAATAACGTACAGACTCAAGCAGCACTTCAGTACCAAGGGAGGAGGGGATTTCAGTGCCGCAATCTAAAGGCACAGTCATAGTCTGATAAATTTCACAAAAGAAGTTATACCGATATTCAGACCACAAATTGGCACACATTATCAATCACTGCCGCCACCATTCACACAGTGAATTCACGCACTGAAGATAAAAATGGAAAAATGGTGTCAAGATGACAGCACCATTTTTTACTTTTCCAATACTTTTAAAACTTCAACTGTTTTTAGATAGCATTTCAATATTTTACTTGATGAAATAAATCAAACAACAGCAACCATGTGCTTTGTACATGACAACACAACCACAAGTAACTGGCAGTGTGGCACAGTACATCAATGCCAATTCAAGCCTCAACCCAAAAAAGCAGGCAATCTGGCCTCCTTGGCCAAAATAATAACAATCCTGAACGTTAACTTATAGAATATACATCAGAATTTAAATCACAGTCACAATATTGCTCAGGAAAAAATGCAATCACATGTTCTTCCAATCAATGCATACACTGTGTTCCCAAATAAATTAATAAAGAGAAATTTATATTACCTTGGTGTTACCCTAGTTGGGGAGTTAGCTAGCTTACTACTAACCCACTCTGACAGCTTCCTCGTTCTTACTACAGTACTGTCAGCCACAGCTGAAGTATAAAGTCACTACTACATCTCTAATTACAACCAAAAGTCCCCAATTTCCTAGATATTTAAAACTGCTGTTTAGGTTTAGCTACTATTTCAAACTGGTATTTGATGATATGCAGCCAGGTCCATAAGTATTTGGACACGGACACAATGTTTGTCATTTTCCCCCTGCATCCCACCACCACCACCAGGCCTTTACTGCCTACGGCTGCACTTCGGAATTAATCCTGCTACATCGATCAGCACTCACATCATCAATAAATGAAGTCCTTCCATTCCTTATCCATATTCTTCTCTTCCCATCATTTGGGCAGACGTTAATCTTGGTTTCATCTGTCCAAAGAATCATGTTCCAGAACTGGGTAGGATTTCTGAGATGTTTTCTAGCAAAGTCTTATCTGGTCTTGAGTGTTCCCAACGGTTTGGATCTTGAGGTAAATCTTCTGCATTTACATTCATGAAGGCGACTCGTGACTATTTGACAATGATGCACCAACTTCCTCGAAAATGTCCTTGACTCGGACAGATGCTGTGAAAAGGGTTTTTCTTCACGATGGAAAGAATTTTATGATGATCCACTTTAGTTGTCTTCTGTGGTCTTCCAGGCCTTTTGATGTTGCTGAGCTTGCTAGTGCATTCCTTCTTTTTAATTTAAGTTTCTGCTGTCTCTCTGTTATGTTTTTTCATCATAATGACGCCCCCTTCACTTGCATCAACACATCTCTGGAACACGTATTGAGAGTTTCCACGAACGGCTATCAAATGCACATTCAACAACTGGAATCAAATCTTGTTAAGCTGTCATGAAACAATGAGGGAACAGGCCACACCTGGCCATTACACTGCTATCAGTTTCATCTGTCCAAAAACATTTGAGCCTATTTTACTTAAAATGTGTGCCCATATTCTTATGAACCGGAATGAATTTAGTCCAGAAAAGCCCAATGTTCAGCTGCTGCAGGGTTACTATACAAAGGGGATACCATGTACAAATAAGTATTGTATTTCTCTGTAATGCTAATCCAGGATCTAGTCCCAGTTTCTGCATTTTTTAGTTGTTTATGTATCAATATGGGCAGATATGTAAAGGAAAAACACTGGATATCAAGTTCAGCCTGCAATTCCCATGACAATGCATCCATAGTTTGAATAAAAGCTCCACGAAAACAAAGGCATCGCTAATTTACTACAAATAGATGTCCGAAAGATATTATTTATGCAGAAGCTTCTTCTGATTGACAGTTTTGTCAGGGGACAGAGGTCAGCAACCCAAATGTTAAGAAGAGCCATTTTGTCCCTCCAACAAAAATCAAACCATCCTGGCAGCCATAACAGCATTTTTGTCATTAACATCTTCACTGTATATACAGTATATCACAAAAGCGAGTGCACCCCTCACATTTCTGCAAATATTTTATTATATCTTTTCATGTGATGACACTATAGAAATGAAACTCAAATATAACTTAAAGTAGTCAGTGTGCAGCTTGTATAGCAGCATAGACTTACTGTCCTCTGAAAATAACTCAAAATACAGCCATTAAAGTTTAAATATCTGGGCGACTTCTTGTTTGAAGCCACTAACATCAGTTTCTCAAACAAATTTTCCCGTTCTACCTTAAATGGTGCCACAGTTATGTTCTGATGCCTCAGGCACCGTTTAAGATGGAAGAGGAAAATAAGTACGAGAAACTTCATGAATTTTTAGAGTTTGATAGTTTCTCATTTCAGACTAAACCGATCAGGAAACCAGCTGGAGTGATTATAACTGCAAATTAGTCCATTTGTGTCTACATTTTCACTGTTCGTCTTAAAGCGTTCCCTTTGTCTTTTCGTTAGCTACTAGCTAGGTGAGACTGTTGTCTGCGTTGCTATGTGACGAGATCACCAGTCTGCACACCAACCTTCAGTGCCAAACAGTGAATTTGAAGATAAAGGCTACAGTAACTTCAGTGTTTACAACCATTTATTGTTAAAACAGTGTTAGAATGATAAGCAGAGCATTATTTTACTGCAAAGCAGGATATTTTTATTTTATTTTTATTTTAGAACTCCAATTTTGCTGTGGAGCCGTAACAGGGCAGTAAAAGAGCTGCATATGCCCAGGATAAACCTATGCTTGCTAACAATTTTGAGGAATTCTTTTCAAAAACATACGTTACACACTATTACTGTTAATAAACGAATCCAGTGTTTCTCTTGAGCAGGAACACAGGCTGTTATGAACACACACAGTCACATCTCAATTTTACACACAGTACAACCGACCAGTACGCTTCGATAGCCAGAAGGGACAAAATATACAAGGGTTGCCAAATCCACACGGGAAGAGAAATCAATACACCTCCTGGCATTGAGTACTTACTGAAGACATGCAGGGAGGAAGATAAGAGAACCCCTGACACTGTTTAAAAATAGTGTTCTCAGACTAACAAGCAGAGAATGACGAGCGGACTACTAGTGGCTTTAGCAACATCATGAACAATCATCATGTGGATGTACAATCCTAGCAAAACCACTGACATGCTGGGAAAGTAGAGGTGATGTACACATAAATGTGTGTGTTGGTGTGTCTGAGACTTTACAGAACAGAAGTATGGAGACACTGAGGCGGACGGTGCTATCTGCATAAAAAATAAAGCAGGTTGGAAATGACAACGAGCTGCCCATTACGCTAACAGAAGCTGGAGGATTTCTCAATAGGGTAAAAGAGTTTGCCAACTGTCTATAAAACTACAGCTGCTACTGAAGAACACGTGTGGGAAGAGCATGAGTAGATCAATTATCAAGCTCCATATGCAGGGAATGGACATGTTTCAGAGACTTTAGAAAAGCCTGCACCAATCCAGACATCAGAAGACGCCGGTCACTCAATGTTTGTATAATCCTACTACAAGTTAAGGTGGGCAGGAAATCCTGCATTGCAATGTTTATCTGATTAGCACGACAGCAATTTAGGGTCACTGGTAATAAAAAGAAAAATTTAGACTTGGTAATTAATACCAATTGTGGCTAAATGCTTTGCAAAGGGAAGGCAGCACCTCCTCGTGTTAAAATGAGGGGCACTGAGGAGCTGGTGGAGTATAAGAAATGGCTGTGCAGGAAACTGTGTTCATCTAGAGTAAAGAACCAGACGGACTCGGAGGAAACTGTCTGTCTGTTTTGTTGAAGGAGAGTTGCAGGCAGTGACCGTCTACACAGCTATCAGCTATCGGCTATCACATCTCCACACCATTGAAAGAGGGCATGAAGTTTCAAAGAGTGAGAATGATCATCAAAACAATCGATCCACAAAGAGACAGGAGTGAGTGGAACTCCTGCTCACCAGTACAGCAACCAAGACCCCAACGCATTATGGCAGCCCCCCTACAGTTCCAAAACATTAAGACTTTGTTCTCAAAATATTAAAACTTTTTTTCCTGAAGCAGTATGATACTTTTTCTCGAAATATTATGACTTTATTCTCCAAATGTCACGGTGTTATTCACAAAGAATTACGATGTTATTCTCAAAGTTTTTATTAACAGTGGCCCTAAAACACAGCTGTAGATTAGAGCAGAGAAACTGAGAGGCACGTATTTTTAAAACGTCCAATGTCTCTTAATGGCAGAGCCATAATAAATAAAAAAAAGACTTGTGATGCTCACAGCATAGTAAACACAACCAGTTATTGGTTAGTGCCACACTTCACTCTGTCACTTTTACAAAAGCAAATACCACAATAATGATTAACAAAACTATTTTGCACAGCTCTAGTCCAAACATTCACTCATCGTTCATAATTTCAATAAAATGAAAGAGGTTAAATTTTATTTCAAAGAAACTGAAATCTTGAATCACATTCCCCCAGCATGAAGAGAAGATCTACATATTTGTGAAACTCTGATTTTCCAGCCCACGTTTACTCCATTGAGCATCTGTGTCCGAGCCCAGTGGTGTGCTCGCTCCCACTCCACAGCTTGAATTTGCAGCCTTTTAATCAATCTGGCAAGATTTTCCTCTAACACTTGTCCTCAGGTGCCCCGATCCCCCTGCCCGGACCCTCAAATACATACACCCACGTGCAGACAAATACGACCAAACACATACAACCAAACAGACTAATGCTGGCAGATTCCACGGCTTCCTTTCCCAATAACTCTCTCACTCTCACATACACACAAATATGACACTTCGAAGGTTGTGCAGATCGTCTCAGTGTGCTCTCTCTGGGTGTGAAAAGGCTCCAGTCGCAGTACAGTGTGTGGTATGATGATGAAGAACTTCAGCAAACTACATGCTATGAAACGGCACATTCCCAGAGAAAGATTCCCACTGGAGAAGGAAGAGTGAGTGAGGTTCAATAAGTACATCAATGTAATACCTTAAATGACATCAACGCCATTTAATTAAGTTTCACTGAAGTGATCATTTTGGAAATGCTGTCCCAGAGTGAGACAAAAAGGAAGTTGTGAAGGAAAGAAAGAAAGGAAAAAAGAAAGAGAAAGAACAAAACAGACAAATAAAAGAGATCAAAAAGGAAAAGAAAGTGAGAAAGCGAGACAGAGAGACACAGAGACAGAGATATCGCTGCTGCCTGCACCCAGCATAGAAATCCATGGCGCTTGGAGACAGCCAGGAACCAACAGACCCCTCTGACACACATGACCCTGTGACCTTTACTGACCTCCTCACTTATCAGTGCCCGTAAGGACCACCCTGCATCCTGAAGCCTCCTTAAGGAGCCTCAGGCTAACACTGCATATACACCACTCTGAGTTCTGCTGAAGGAACAGTTAAAATGGGAAACGACAACCGCCAGATCTGTTGCGTCAGCTAACAGACGCCTGTGCTGACTAGCATCGCGCTGAGTGATGAGGGGAAGGGGGGGGCCATCCTACCCACCCAGGGGTTGGTGCCAACTGTGCTCTCTTGGACTCCCGGCGACAGACCACTTTAGCATCACCAGGGATCAAACTCACGATCTCCTCATGACAAGGCCAACGCTTAGACGGTTGCGCCACTCGGGTGCAAGTAGTAATCATTTTTAAGCCTGAATTTTGCCCGTCCTTTTGTCCTCTTAAAGATAACAGTACGCCACGGTGTCACGAATCACATAAGCAAGTCTTCTTGAGATAACAACTCAGGACAGGACAGTTTGAGGCGTGTGACGATTTAGGCATGTGGTTTACACAATACTAACTTGCGGGGTATAAAGTATATTACTTGTTAGCTACTCCAGCCTTCTCGCTCCATAGCCAAACTAAAGTACAAGACTTTGTACACCACATGACTTGACTGACTGACTACATCTAAGGCAAGCGGGAAATTGTGAAAATCTGAATTTTAGCCAAAGCATTCCTCTGAAGAACGATAAAACGAGTCCATTCAGATTCCACAGGGAATCAAAGCTGTGTTCTGACATTGACACATCGGCAGCGCAAATAGCTGCGCTGTAGGCTGTGGTTACTGTTTCTTGACGCTGGAGAAAAGTTCTGTAAGCTGCCAAAAATCCTATCATCTGTATAATAAAGTTAAGCTGCCTCCATTCCTGCCTGTCTCTCTCTCCCTCTAACAGAAGCCTTCCAACGTGTGTGTGTTAGAGGGCAGGGATTTTCTGAGCTACGTTAACCTTGGCATATGTCTGAGAGAGCTCTGTGGGCTTAAGTTAAAGAGGATGAAGCCTGCTGTAGACCTTTGGCCTATTTCAGAAACAAGCGAGCGAGAGCCAGGTCGCCAACTGTGATCCTGCAGTCCAAAAACATCTTCCCATTCTGTAAAATGTGCTGTCACTTCTAATAACTATGTACAACAACACTAATCAGCAATGGAAAAAAGATCATTGTAGCACTGAGGCCTATAATTAGCTGTCCTGAGGAAGCAAACAGTGTGCCAGGTAACGCATGCCTAGGCTTGGGAAATGTGACACTATCAACACCGAGGTATTTTTTAGGGATATGAACAGGGACTCAAGTGCTCGTTTAATCATGCACAGTGTCCGTATTTGAATACTGCAGTCGCTATTCGGGAACTTTCTCCGTTTCAGCACAGCAAGTCAGGAAAGATATACATCTTATACGTGTTAACATTTCAATTAAACATTTCAGCCTTAACTGAAACAAACAAAATGTTACGGTCACTCCAACACACAAGTGCCTTGATATGAATGTGCTGTCAAATACACGTTGCTGTAAGAACGTGATTGAGCTTTACTGCTAACTAGCCTAGCTGATGTTAGCAAAGTCCAGAAAGAGCGTATTTATATTTTCAGATAAATAAGTCGGCACAGGTTTGTGTAAGAAGCCAGGGTTGTACCAGTTAGCTGTAGTGGTTGGTTAGTGTAGTGGGTAACATCTCTGCCTTCTACGCTGTAGACTGGGGTTCAATCCCCACCTTGGCAAACATCCTACACTATACCAATAAGGGTCCTTGGGCAAGAGTCCTAACACTGCCTTTGCCTACCTGTGTAAAAAATAATCAAATTGTAAGTCGCTCTGGATAGGAGCGTCTGCCAAATGCCATAAATGTAAATGTAAACTTGGAAAAGATTGTTCTTCAAGGGTTCTTTAGTAAAGAAAAAGGGTTCTATACACAACCGTGAACACTCATAGAGCTCTCTGCACGATTAGTTTCTGTGCAGGAATGAAAAAAATGAACTTTTTTTTAACTAAAGATCTTTTTTTGTACTGCACTTTCAGCCCAAACCTAAAGATGCAGCCTCCAACACAAAACTACTGATTTCTCACCTTTTTTTAATCAAATAAAACATATACTCAAACATATTTCTCTGTTTGCTGCTACATTTGTGTGCTGCTGATTTTTAAGTCTCTTAACACCAGCCAAATTAGCTCCAGCCTTAGCCAATTTGCCCAAAGTTCCTATTATTTTGCCCGTTTTCCCCCTCCCCCCACAAATGGCTCAGCCAATCAGATTTCAGAACCGCAACTTCACCATCATATTAAAGCCTCGTCATTAAATGCTTACGTTTTATTGTCAACTGCCCTCTACATCATGTGACCATTTCGCCTGAAACAGTCCCAAAAATACTTGGAATAAAATCTCACATCAACATGCAATAAAGAACATTTCCCCCCATTTCTATAAAGCTGCCATTTCGGAGATGAAAAGTTTTATTGCACTGCATATTACAGGCTCTGCCAGCCGGAAGCTTCAGTTCCCTCATCCAATCATTGGCGTACAATTGCCTGGTTCATGAGAACGTTGGTGTAATCCTGAGAGTGGCAAGGACAAAGTTCAGGGCTGTGTAATACTATTACTCTTACTTGTGTCATCAGCCTTTAGAGGATCACCTTGAGCAGCCAACTGTCAGGCAGCTTTAAAAAGCAGTGTAATTGTGGTTAAATTGAGCGAGTGCACACGGCGTGCACAGACCAGTTAGGGCTGGATAATGACACCCGCTTCACAGCGTAAGCATCGCAACACAAGCGTCACATTAAGATACGATATAAAACAGCACACCAGACATACACTATATGTTAAAATTATCTAGACCCTTCTAATTTGAAGTCACCACGGCCAGTGCCAAGAGGGGTATAAGCCTGCGTTGTGGAGCAGTGGAACTACAGTGATGGAGCACCATCCAATACATTTGAGATGTGCTTATGCAGCGTTTGTGATCCAGAACTAATCATCCAACATCAGTACTTGACCTCACTAATGCTGAATGAAATCAAATCCTCAAAGCACTGTTATAGAATCTAGTGTAAAGCCATCCCAGAAGAGTAGACAGTGCTACGGCAGCAAAAGAGGGAGGGCAAACTTCTAATTAATACCTTTTATTACAGAAGAAATCAGCCTACCTACCTGCACATCTGTCGTGAACTGAGATCAGCCTGTTTTGGATTTGTAGGGCTGCACAATATATACTGATATCGCAATGTTTATGTAACAGGGAGCTGCAGTATGTAACCGTCTTCATCAAACTACTTTTTAAAATCACAATCACAGATGCTCCAGATGACATTTCTGTCAGCAAAGACATTCAGATGCTGCAACAAGAGTAAATCACTTTGGTTAAAAAAAGAAAAAAGAATCCAGGCTGATATTCAGGCTTATATTATGCTGAAAAGAATATTCCCATGAAACTATGTTGTAGCACAGTATTCTGCCAAGGTTACGCAGCCCTAGCCCTCACCACACTCAAACGAAGGCGTCAGGTGATCAGAACCGTTTACGTGTGTGCACCACACTTACACTGTATGTCTGTAAAGCTTTTGATCTCAAATCCTGCAACTGTATTCATAGGAAGGGCAAAACTGCTGAGCAAGCAGGCTGCAACAGGCAGGCAACTGATATGACTCCCTGTCGCTCACACAGATACACACCCCACAGCTTGATTCCTTATATCTGGAATACATGCTTTTCTCTGCGTGTCCCAAAAATGTCTCTTAGATTCTGCCCTTATGCTCTTATCTAATCCCATCCCTCCCTCCATGAGAAGAGTGAAAGTGTAATTAACCTTGTTCTGGGCACCAGCCCAACTCTACAGTCCACACACACACAGACACACACACACACACACAGCATTACACAACCATGCATGCACCATGTTACACACCCTCGAACAGAGCGCCACATACTGAAACACTAGAATGAAAGACGCTTGAGGAGTGCATGCAATCCTCTGATCCTCTGTCAAGGTCAAAACTGCTGAGGAGAGAAAACAGAAGAATTCTGCTCTACAGAACAGCCGATATAACTGAGCAGAACAGAATGTAGAACATGTAAATGGAAGAATTCCGCTCAATAGACTAGAATAGAATATGTAAATAGAAGAATTCCGCTCAACAGAATATGTAAACAGAAGAATTCCACTCAACAGACTAGAATAGAATATGTAAATAGAAGAATTCTGCTCAATAGACTAGAATAGAATATATACATCGAAAAATTCCGCTCAATAAATTAGAATAGAATATGTAAATAGAAAAATTACGCTCAACAGAGTATGTAAATATAAGAAATCCGCTAAACAGTCTAGAACAGAATATGTAAATAGAAGAATTCTGCTCAATAGACTAGAACATAATATGTAAATAGAGAAATTCCATTCAATAGACAACAGAATATTAAATAGAATTCCGCTCAATAAATTAGAATAGATTATGTAAATAGAAGAATTCCGCTCAATAGAATATGTAAATAGAAGAATTCCACTCAACAAAATAGGTAAATATAAGAATCCCACTCAACAGAATATGTATATAGAAGAATTCTGCTCAATAGACTACAATAGAACATGTAAATAGAAGAATTCTGCTCAACTGACTAGAACAGAATTAGAATAGGATATGTAAATAGAAGAATTCCGTTCAACAGACTAGAATAGAATAGGTAATTAGAAGAATTCCGTTCAACAGACTAGAATAGAATATGTAAATAGAAGAATTCCGCTTAATAGACTAGAACAGAATATGTAAATAGAAGAACTCTGTTCAACAGACTAGAATAGAATATGTAAATAGAAGAATTCCGTTCAACAGACTAGAATAGAATATGTAAATAGAAGAATTCCACTCAACAGAATATGAATATAGAAGAATTCTGCTCAATAGACTACAATAGAACATGTAAATAGAAGAATTCTGCTCAACTGACTAGAACAGAATTAGAATAGGATATGTAAATAGAAGAATTCCGTTCAACAGACTAGAATAGAATATGTAAATAGAAGAATTCCGTTCAACAGATTAGAATAGAATATGTAAATAGAAGAATTCCGCTTAATAGACTAGAACAGAATATGTAAATAGAAGAACTCTGTTCAATAGACTAGAATAGAATATGTAAATAGAAGAATTCCGTTCAACAGACTAGAATAGAATATGTAAATAGAAGAATTCTGCTCAATAGACTAGAATAGAATATGTAAACAGAAGAATTCCGTTCAATAGACTAGAATAGAATACGTAAATAGAGGAACTCCATTCAATAGACTAGAATAGAATATGTAAATAGAGGAACTCTGTTCAATAGACTAGAATAGAATATGTAAATAGAGGAACTCTGTTCAACAGACTAGAATAGAATATGTAAACAGAAGAATTCCGCTCAATAGAATATGTAAATAGAAGAATTCCGCTCAATAGAATATGTAAATAGAAGAATTCTGCTCAATAGACTAGAATAGAATATGTAAATAGAGGAACTCCGTTCAATAGACTAGAATAGAATATGTAAATAGAGGAACTCCGTTCAATAGACTAGAATAGAATATGTAAATAGAGGAACTCCGTTCAATAGAATATGTAAATAGAAGAATTCTGCTCAATAGACTAGAATATGTAAATAGAAGAATTCCACTCAACAGAATATGAATATAGAAGAATTCTGCTCAATAGACTACAATAGAACATGTAAATAGAAGAATTCTGCTCAACTGACTAGAACAGAATTAGAATAGGATATGTAAATAGAAGAATTCCGTTCAACAGACTAGAATAGAATATGTAAATAGAAGAATTCCGTTCAACAGATTAGAATAGAATATGTAAATAGAAGAATTCCGCTTAATAGACTAGAACGGAATATGTAAATAGAAGAACTCTGTTCAATAGACTAGAATAGAATATGTAAATAGAAGAATTCCGTTCAACAGACTAGAATAGAATATGTAAATAGAAGAATTCTGCTCAATAGACTAGAATAGAATATGTAAACAGAAGAATTCCGCTCAATAGAATATGTAAATAGAAGAATTCTGCTCAACAGACTAGAATAGAATATGTAAATAGAGGAACTCCGTTCAGTAGACTAGAATAGAATATGTAAATAGAGGAACTCCGTTCAATAGACTAGAATAGAATATGTAAATAGAGGAACTCCGTTCAATAGACTAGAATAGAATATGTAAATAGAGGAACTCCGTTCAATAGACTAGAATAGAATATGTAAATAGAGGAACTCTGTTCAATAGACTAGAATAGAATATGTAAATAGAGGAACTCTGTTCAACAGACTAGAATAGAATATGTAAACAGAAGAATTCCGCTCAATAGAATATGTAAATAGAAGAATTCCGCTCAATAGAATATGTAAATAGAAGAATTCTGCTCAATAGACTAGAATAGAATATGTAAATAGAGGAACTCCGTTCAATAGACTAGAATAGAATATGTAAATAGAGGAACTCCGTTCAATAGACTAGAATAGAATATGTAAATAGAGGAACTCCGTTCAATAGAATATGTAAATAGAAGAATTCTGCTCAATAGACTAGAATATGTAAATAGAAGAATTCCGCTCAATAGAATATGTAAATAGAAGAATTCCACTCAATAGATTACAACAGAACATGGAATAGAATGTAATAAAACAAAACTTGGAGAAAATCATTTAGAACATACACAAATGTGGAATGCTGCCAATAAAACAGAACAGATGACCGAGCACATTAGAATCTAGAACACAGAACAGCGTTTCGTACAGACCCGAATATAAACTACATAAAGAGGAGAAATTCTGCTCTGCTTTAAAAATCATCCAGCCTAAGTTTTGCAGAGGAAGATCGGAGCTGCTCGCGATTCCTCATCAGAACAGCAGTTCTAGCTAAATGCATCTGCTGTTCGTGAAGGCAGAAGAACCCAACCCTCCTTCGCGACCAGGGTTTTTTAAAGGCCTGCTAGGTTACACGCAGGCCAACGCAACAGGCTTTAGTGCGCGCTGTTGCTATTTAAACTCTGCTGTGTGCAAACGCTGCACCACATAATCCGATTCACGGAGCAAAAACCTCGAGCACCAAACAAGCCCCGTGCCCCGCTTTAACCAGCAAAGGGTCGAAATATTCTATACAAGCCCCTCACGGTCACCTACAGTCCCCTAAAGCGGAGGAGAGCAGTGAATAACAGGCATTCTGGAGAACTGATTCCAGTGGGAATGACGTGACACAGATTACAGATTACAGGCACGAGGTCACGTGGGTGCGATCATGGTGGTGGAGGAGAAAAGCGTGTGCGTGGTTTAAATGGAGATGTGCCGGCCAGTTACCCACCTGAGGAGCAGGAGATGAGGAACACGGCGAAGGCGAGTTTGGTTGCAGACCCCATGCTCAGTCGCCCTCCCCCAGGCGGATTCCTGCACTGGAATAAATCCTAAAAAGAGCACGACTCGGTGCTTTATGTCCGTGCAAAAGCTGCCCGAGCGTCGATGAATGAACACAAACACAGCAGCAGAGGGTCGTTCAGCAGGAGGCTGGGAGCTTCCTCCCCAGCAGACCGGCTCCTCTCCGGCTTTGGAGGCTCTCCGGACCGCCGAGAGAAAACATGCTCAGTTCAGGGCTTCGCGGCTTGTTTGGGTGAAGACGCGAACGAGGATAAAAATAATGTTAAAAAAGTTCGTCTGTCCGTCAAACCGCCACAGCAACAAGCTCGTCTGTGTCCTCTAGCTCGGCGGTGTGGAACGTTTTCTGACCGTTCATTTTAACACGACTCAAATAAAAACAACGCCTCGCGCTTCACCTCAGAAACGCGTGACAAGTTGATATCGGCGTGAAGAACACAGAGTTAGCGGGCAGGCTAACGTCAACGATACCTGCTCCTGTCGGTTCTCAACTTACAACTTCATTAATGTCCTAAATGTTTTTTCCAGCGAAATCACGAACATCACGTTTCTGGCGAAAACGCTACCGCTGCTCGGGCTGACACGGTACTGTAGGTTCCTCAGTGATAAAGTCTTTGTGTCAGCGCCTCAATACGCGGAGGGCTGTAGGTTAAGTAACTCAGTCGGCTTTTAATCTCGATCGACAGATTTCCTTAATTCCTCCAACTCGAGGAAGGCAATAATGATGATGGTGGTGGTGACCACACGGGTAAATCCATACCGTCCTCCTGGTGTTAGAAAGACAGAAGCAACGACAACATCCAAGAAATAACCCAGCGTTATATTGTCCCAAATCTAGCCAGCAAAGGAAGGAATTAACTGTCAGGCGAGAACGTCACCGCAAAAGTGGCCAAGTCTTCGCCGAAATGCTAAAGGCGCGGACGTGTTGCTCGAAACGGACGTTATAACGTTAACCGTGCGCGTTGGTTTCCAGAGCGCCTGTAGTCAGCGGGCTAGCGCAGCGCAGCTCACAGCCGAGCCGAGTAAAAGTGCGTTATCAGTCGGAGCCAGTCCGACCGACCTGGCTCGTCCCGGGCTCCTTCCTACCGCGCTCCAAGCCCGCTCGTAGAAACGGCTCCGGTAAGTACGAGTCGTGTCGGTCGACTGTCCTCGAAGACTATCTGACACTTTCGACTGCCAACCTGCTGCGAATAATAAATGTCGAGAGACTTTCCGCCCGCCTCCTCCTCGAACCCAGAGCGCTGGCTCCCCGTCCTCATTCAGGGGAAAACTACACTGGAATCAAGATGGCGTTCGGCACGGATTGTTTTTGTTTTTTTCCCTCTCAGCTCCTCCTCGGATTTTTTTCCCGCCCGTATTCCAACAAGCCCCGCCCACCGCTATAGGATTGGCTAGGAATGCACGCTGAGCCAAAATCAGCATGTCGATCAGTGGTTCTTCGGATTAATATAGAATGTGCTGTAAATGGTTCTATATAGAACCTTTTAAAAGAGTTCTAATGTTATATAACACCATGTAACAATGTTACGCTTGTCATAATAGAAGAACCTTTTTTTGGTGCTGTACAGAACCCTTTTCAAAAAGGTTCTATATAGAACCAAAGGGTTCTGTATAGCACCAAAAAGGGTTCTTCTATTATGACAAGCTTGACATTGTAACACTGTTGATGTGGTGTTCTATAGAACACTTTTAAAAGGTTCTATATAGAACCAAAGGGTTCTATACAGCACCCAAAGGGTTCTTGTATTATGACAAGCTGGACATTGTAACAGTAAAAGAATCCTTTTTGTCATCATAAAGAACTCTTTTAAAAAGGTTCTATGTAGAACCATCTACAGCACATTCTCTATCAGTCTGAAGAACCATTTCACTATGCAAAGAACCTTATAAGCATGCAAAGGGTTCCTTGAGTGTTCATGGTTCCACTGAAAAAAGGTGGTTCTTCAGTTAAAAAAAGTGGTTCTATGTAGAGCTATGAAGACTCAAAGAACCCTTTGCATATTGGAAGGGTTCTTTAAATCGATAGAGAATGTGCTGTAAATGGTTCTACATAGAACCTTTTTAAAATAGTTCTTTATAACACCAAAAAGGGTTCTTTTACTGTTACAATGTCAAGCTTGTCATGATTGAAGAACGCTTTTCAAAAAGGTTCTATATAGAACCATCTACAGCACATTCTCCATCAATCCAAACAAAACTTTCATGATGCAAAGAAGCTTTTAGATACGAAACTGTTCTTTGATTGCTTATGGTTCCATGTAGAACCATTCTCTTAACCCTAAAGAGCCCTTGAAGAACCGTCTTTTTAAGCATATTCATGCCGGCTGTCCCCCACCCTGTTCGTCTCAGTAGTGAGCTCTAACGCGGCGCTATTTTACTCAAGGCAGGTCAACGCAAAAATTCCAATAACAATGATCAAATCAAAACAACACAAATAATCTACAAATGATCTTGTGTTAAAGAGGAATTCCACTGGATTTTATGGATTTATGTCACTTGTTCAGATGTAAACAAACTTATTCAGAGTGGTTTATCATGAAAAAGTGCACTGAAGAGAAACGTGCCCATTTCGATGTCTTTACAGTGGTGGTGATCGGAACCAGGAGTCGCAATGTCTACATCACAAACGTTCCATTTACTGTACAAAACGACCAGCGAACCTACAAGCTCTTACTTGTGATGTTAAATTAGTGTTAAAAATGAAAAGCCAACTTTCTCTGGGTACTATTTTACTCCTCACAACTGAATTGAATTCAGAATTATCAGCGTTTTGCACACTGTGGAACTAGACCTCTGCATTTAACCCATCCATGCAGTGACACACACACACACACACACACACACACACACACACACACACACACACACACCCACCCACACACTCACACACTCACACACACTCACTCACTAGGGGGCAGTGAGCACAATTGCCCACAGCAGTGGGTAGCCCTCATCCAAAGCACCCAGGGAGCAGCTGGGGGTTAGGTGTCTTGCTTAGGTGTTTAGGGCACTTCAGTCCTGGACTGTCAACCAAGGGGATTGAACCAGCAACCTTCTGGTCACAGGGCTGGTTCCCTGCCCCCAAATGCCCTGTGTCCACCTCTCCACCACAAATGGATTACAAAATACATTTTAGGCCGAAACCTTTTCTCAAAACTATAGTAAAACAACGTCTCATTGACTGCATTAAACTCCTCGGACGTCTGGTTCCTATCACCCCCACTGTGAACTGAGAACCATTCTGACTTGGCAAGTTTCACACCAAATCACTCCTTAAAGTCTGAATGACTCTGATTTGATGGCTGTGCGCAGTTACATTATACGTGCTGAAGTTATTAATAAAATCCATATCCATATGCATGTGCTGTGGATGTGTAGCTGTCTATGGAGAGAGAAGTGGGAGGGGCCCTACAGGAGGACTTGTTGGAAGACTGCTAGCCGAGTGTACAGCAGGAGGCGGGGCGCTAATGACCAATCCTGGCGCAGTGGGCGGGGCCAGACGGAATGCGGGTGGGAAAGTCGGAACGTCCTCCTTCTCCGCCTTCAGCTCCGCACGGAATAAACCCGGAGAGCAGCTTGACTGACGCGCGAACGCGCCCAATCCGCTGAAAGGAAAACCGCACGAGCGGAGAACGAACGCATAAATAAACGCGTCCAAGGCCTCAAACAGAGCGTCAGTGTGGAAGGTGTAGGGGTGAGGGGTGTGTGGTCCGCTGGATCTGGACAGAAAGAAGACGGACACACTTAGGCAGGGGTGAAGCACACACAGCCAGAGCTGGCGGACTCGTGAACGAGCATGATCTGAAATGGTTATAAGCCTTTCAGTCAGTCAGTTATGTAGTATTTAAGACTTGACTTTTAATACTTTAATACCCTCTTTCTCTCTCCTCTCCTCCTCCTCCTCTCTCTCTCTCTCTCTCTCTCTCTCTCTCTCTCTCTCTCTCTCTCTCCCAGTGCTGTGAAACACTGGGCTAGTGTCCTGTACTCATTTCCACACAATAGTAATCTGTGGACTATACAGTTACAGCCCTGAGAGACAGGTGGTTGTTTAAGGGGCTGTTTTAGAGGGGAAGGTAACTATCAATGCTGCAGTAGTGAAACACTGAGTCCCTCTGGGTTAAGTGTGTAGCCCTGAGATCCAGCAGACAACATGGTCTCACACACACACACACACACACACACACACAGAGGACCACCCCACTAAAACACTCTGCCCATCAGTGAGAGTGAGAGCTAATATAGACAAATATGTTTATGACAGATATGTCACTGTCCTGTGTCCAGACCGTGGTTACACTTGTATGGATCTGTGAGACAATAATGCTTGTTTTTGTACATTTACAGGACAAAGTTCTCACTTTGTAAGAAAGTCACAGTACAAGTGGAGTCAGCACCAGCATAGTCGTGAGTGGAAAAAAACCAGAAACCAGTGGTTCTGTTGATTCCTAATGGATTTGTGATGAATTTTGGCTTTTTTAATGGGTTCATATCACAGTGCAAAGGATCCTAATGATTTAACAGGTGACCAATGGCTGTTTCTAAAGGCATTTGATGGTTTCCTATATATATAGGCCTATGTGAAGAGTTCAGTTGCAAAAAAACTATATATGTTGAGTAAGCAATCACAAAAGTCATTTAGTAAAAAAAATCCAAATAAAAATTGTCATTTTGAAAACCTTATGTGTCATTGACTTATATTTACACATATGTAAACATACATGTATAAAACATGCAGGCCATATTATTCTTAGATGTAGGTACTTACATACACATATAATACATAGCACTGTTGCAACATACTCTCCAAAATGGTACTTTTACATTGCACATGGTGATGTAAGGCTTGGATGCAGCTGCTTGACCATGGAAACCCATTCCATGAAGCTCTCTACGCTGTTCTTGAGCTAATCTGAAGGTCACATGAAGCTTGGAGGTCTGTAGCGATAGACTCTGCAGAAAGTTGGCGACATCTGTGCCCTATTCGCCTCAGCATCCACTGACCCCGCTCTGTCATTTTACCTGGCTGACCACTTTGTGGCTGAGTTGCTGTCATTCCCAACTGCTTCCACTCTGTTATAATACCACTGACAGCTGACTGTGGAATATTTAGTAGTGAGGAAATTTCACGACTGGACTTGCACAGGTGGTGTCCGATCACGGTACTACGCTAGAATTCACTGAGCTCCTGAGAGCGACCCATTCTTTCACTAATGTCTGTAGAAGCAGTCTGCAGGCCTAGGGGCTTGGTTTCATACACATGTGGCCATGGAAGTGATTGGAACACCTGAATCCAATGATTTGGATGAATACTTTTGGCAATATAGTGTATATTTTCAGTTTCGTAAAAAAAAAAGAGAGATAGACGTTTTATCCGAACACATATCAAAGTGTTTTATTGCACATTTATACTTAAATAAATGTAATACATATGTGTCATATTGTTATGTATACGTACTTACAGACCCATGTGTGAGTGTGAGTGACAGGAGAAAGAGTGAGCGAGCGAGAGCGGGTGAGAGAGGTCAGTTATTTGTGATTGAGTGATGAGCTTGTATATATGTGGTTATTCTGAGAGGGCTGTTCTCTAGGGGTCTGGAGCAACATTCCAAACAGTGTCCCCAAGGTCTATGAGGTCAAATAGTTCCTGCTTGATGGATGAGGTTGTGATGAGGTAGCGCCCACACACACACACACACACACACACACACACACACACTCTGCAGCGTGAACACACGACGCCTCTGTCCTGCCATTCCACATTTATCCCTCAACACGAGGTCTAGCTCTCTATGCTAGGCTTTGTCATCAGCAGCGATTTGTCATCGAATGTTTTTTTTCCCTTCTTATTTATTTTTTATACCATTGTGAACGTATGACATTGTCACTCCCGCACCAACACAGGTCAGGGGTGCTATAATAAATCGGGTTGCCAGGCAAAAGTGGCTGCATGGGGGCTTAAGATGCCAGGAGCACACGAGGTGAGTTATGAGCTGAAACGTAACCCTAAAGATGGCGACGCGCTTTTAGTGTTTGTTTTTCTGCAGTAAATCTGGTGACTTGGCAAACACACATCTGATGGATTACCATGCACTACAATTCAGCCTTTATGACTCTCAAGCAGGAGAGTGAGTGAAAAGCCAGAAGTTTATAAAAAAATTAAAGAAAGAAAGAAAGAAAGAAAGAAACACCTAACACACATATTCTATGCTACTAGATGACCTTTCGCACCTGAAAATAGCCTACACTAAATGTCCAAAAGTGTCCAAAAGCCCTTCTAATTAATGAATTCAGCTACTTTAAGTTGCACCTACTGCTGAAACAACCATGCACTTGTATTATTTCCCTTGAACAACATTGCCAATAGAATGGGACACTCTGCAGGGGCCACTCGTTAGCTTAAGGTCACCTTGCCCAATGACAAGCGTTGGCTAAAGAGGTAAACAGCACCCCAGCATTGGGCTGCGGGGCAGTGGAACTGCGTTCTCTGCGGTCATGGAGCTCCATCCAATAACTTTGGGATGAGATTTGTGATCCAGAACTAATCATCTAACATCTGACTTCACTAAAGCTCTTAAAGCTCAGTGAAAACCCCACAGCAATGTTCCAACATCTAGTGCTGGGGTTGGCAACCCAAATGTTAGTAGCCATTTTGTCCTTTCAACAAAAATCAAACCACCTTCAGAGCCACAACCTTTTATGTCCATTTTATTGAAGTAATGTTTTACCATCTTTACTGTAAATATGTCTCAGTATGTGTTGATGTACTAGTGTAGGGCAAATAATATGATATAAATGAAAAAGCAGACAAACTTTATTCTGTTTTAAGCTTTAGCTCAGCTATAGTCACTTTTCTCGCATCTCCAGCATGAAACCTCTCCATAAAAGTGGAACAGTTTCTTGAAAAATTTCTTTCAATGTTTGAGTTTTTACGAGGCTGAAGTCAGTTTCTCATTCGGAGCTTCTTCTTTGAATTTTCCAGGTCTACCTTAAATCTCAACCAGAATGTAACTGCTGCACCATTTAAGGTGGAAAAGAGTCTTTATTAAAGGGTAAATCAACAGATTTGACACATTTCTGCATAGTTAAGAAGTTTTGATGTGAAATGGTTAATTGTTGAAAAAGGTGCCAAATATTCTGTTTTTCTTTCTGGTGGTAGTGACAGGAACACAACACATATATATGAATATATATGAACAACAGGCCACAACACATATATATGAATTTTATTTACTATTGGAAACAACCAGTGAAGCTACACATATCTTCTGAGTTTTATAATTAATGTTGATAATGGTAAAATCATGTTGAATCCAAAAAAAATATGTATTCATTTGGGACTTTTTGTCTTACAACAGCTTGTATGACCTCCACCATGAACTGATAAAGAAAAATCACTGTAGGCCAAATACTATCCTAAAACAGTGCTTCAGGCATCATGCAAAGCATTCGCAACCAGTAATAACTTTCTATGAGGACACTCTCAGAGGCATAAAACTAATGATAGGACCTTTGGTTCCCATCGCCAGTACTCTGACTTAATGAGTTTCTCTGGAAAATTTTGGAATTCCCCTTACTTTCTGATTTTGGAAGAAAAGTTGGACACCGACAAGTGTTTATACATATATTGTATATTACATGCACCCCTCCACCCCAGCACATGCACATAAGCCTCTGCGATGGTTAACAGTCAGCCTCAGCTGCTATGGAATTCCCCTTTGTAGAACTGAGGGCTGTCCAATGTCATTCCTGCCATTAAACGTTAATCCTAACATATGACACACAGGCAGTGAAAAGTGCTCACCAATTACTTTGTCTGTGTGTCTTCACATGAAATATGTTGACCATATGGAGCAGCCTAAGTAATACGGTTCAAGCCCATCATTCAAAGGCAGACAATGAGACGTTAGCAAGAAAAAAAAAACTCTTCTCAATTGACAGTAATCTGATACTGTACTACTGCTGAGCTTTTACGGCTGAAATGTACAGCTAAACCAGCTAAATGTTAAAACTTCAACACCTCCAAATGGGCTCAAAAACGTGGCCCATAACATGCTAGTAGGCCAAATGACTGACAGACAACTGGATGGTTGACCAACTAACACAAACCCTCAGCTCTATATTCAGCCTACCATTGCAAAGTGTCTTAACAATTATGTTATAACATTACCAAATCAATCTAAGCGAAGATAATAGTAAAAAAATACCGCAACCAATATTTAGTACATTTCACACAGTCTGCTAACATGACCTCTGACCAAATCCATTAATATTAGTTTGTGCTCAAAAACTTTGGATTACTGAGCTCCATTTCAATTCCCAAGCAGTGAAAACTCTGAGATTCTATTAGGACCCCAACTTTAACTGTCTGATTGAAAAGATGTTGATGCATCGCCCCAGTACTTTGAAAAATGAGGGGTCATATGCCTGCTAGCTGTTGATTTTGGAGCGGTCATGACTGTAAGTTAACGGAGGTCATTTAAACTGATTTTCTGACAAATTGACTACAATGGCCAAAGGGTCATGACTTTCCCAGAAACACTAACAACCCTGACTGACTTTGCTGATTACAGTAATGGCTGTTGGTTACAGTCTGGACTGAGTCAGTTACTGCTGAACTGCTCTCATCTCACCTCTGACCGCTATTCCCGAGTCTTTACTGACAGCAGGGGTACATGACCAGTACTAAAATGTATGCAGTTTTCTGCTCAGCCCAAATTCTGATCATTCAGTAATGTCCTGTTTTGTGTCTGAAGTCTGTTTGGTCACTTCTTTAGTTTTCCATTGGCACCACAGAGGTAATGTAACTAACAAGCAATGGAAGCTCATAGCCACCTCTTATGTACAAACTACATACTTTAATTCATACTTGTTGAGTTGTTAACACTGTGTGACCCACAGAATGGACAAAAGGACGTTTTTAGTACATGGCAGCAAAACTAGCATCTTGAAGCCTGGAATTTTGTCCATTTTTTCATAGCATATCATACAATGACAGACAGCAAGACTGTTTTCTAAACAATTTATTATGGCTTGGATCAAGATTAATATTTGCAGTTTGCATAATGCTAGCTGTAAGTTTTGAGAAATTATAAGCTTCCTCGAAACTTCAATGAGAAGATAAAAGGCCCTGGGAATATAGGGCCCTTGAAACACAGGGCCTAAAATATATACAGCACTTGAACCATAGGACCCTGGGAATAAAGGACCCTGTGAATACTGGACCATTGGAACAAGGAAACCTGGGGCTATAGGACCCTTGGAACATAGGGCCCTGTGAATATAAGGCCTTTGGAACATAGAATCCTGTGGATATAGGGCCCTTTGAACATAGAACCCTGTGGACATACGGCCCTTGGAACATAGAACCCTGTGGATGTAGGGCCCCTGGAGCATATAACCCTCTGGATGTATGTCCCCTACAACATAGCACCCTTGGAGCATATAGCCCTCTGGATATATGTCCCCTACAACATAGAGCCCTGTGGATATAGGACCCTTGGAACATAGGACCCTAGGGATATAGAGCCCTAAGAAAATAAAACACTGTGAATATAGGAGACTGTAAATATGGGACTTTGGAACGTAGAACTCTGGGAATATAGGGTGCTGGGGAAATAGGACCCTGTGAATACGGGGCTTTTGGAACATAGGACCTTAGGAATATATGGCCCTGGGTATATAGGGATGATGGCAACTAAAGAAACAAACATGTCTTGGCTGATTGACTGCATTTGGGGTAAAAAGCTAAATTGTGTAAAGATTTTTGGCCAAAACATTTTAACCTTCCTCAAAACGACCCTCTGTATTGTCCTTGAACATTTACTCTATTGCCCCAGAACACCAAGTCCCACAGCTACAATCTGTCCTTCATTTTTTTTTAAGCAGTCACCTTCTCTCTTTACATGATCACCCTCTTTCTCTCTCCTCTCCTCCCCTCTATCTCCCTCTCTCTCTCTCTCTTTCTCTCTCTCTCTCTCCCCATCTCTCTCCCTCTCTCTCTCTCTCTCTCTCTCTCTCTCTCTTTCCATTGTTCATTTCACATCTACTGACAGGGAGTGAAAAGGAATGTCAGGAACAACATCTGCATTCACCTCCACTCATTAACTTTCTCTTTGTGAAGATTGGAGATTATGGAGATGGATGTTTGTGTGTGTGTGTGTGTGTGTGTGTGTGTGTGTGGGTGTGTGAAACCTGTTTGTCCTACAGGTGTCAGGGGCGGACTCATCTGTCTCTTGTGCCGTCTTGCTGTCTCTGTGTCCTTCAGTAGATAAATTCGCCTTGAAGGTGCTCAATGCTGATTAACAGGTTGTCTTTTCAATAGCAGCACGTCACAATCTGTATTTAGCCTTTCATGTTGGTTAAAGTAAAATTTTTATAATGTAAAGTATGAATAAGTGGCTAAAGAGTTTGATTTCAAATAGATTATACAGAACACAGATTCATTAAGTGCTGTTACTCGCAATGCTGAATAGGCAGTGATCACTTATCACTGATATCACTATCGTTAGCTGCCTCAAAGGCCCCCATGTTTTTCACCACTTTGTTGCTGAAACATGCAGAGGTTGAAAATGACGCAATTGTGAGCTCCGGTTTCCCACTTCTGAGGCAAGTCGAGCAGAGCACTATTCCCACCAGTTAGCACAGGACAAACTGCATAACAAACCACACAAGTGGTTAAAGGAGCATGAGATTTCGCTGCACCGCAAACCATCATGCACTGCGGTACGCGTCAGAACTCACGACTGAAATGAACAGGATGCGGTGAGGAACAGTGGACATGTATACACTTATGGAGATGACTCTTCAGGGGTTCTGTAGTAAAGAAATGGTTCTACATAGAACCATGAAACTCGAAGAGCACTCTTTGCACCATGAAATATTTCTCCAGATTGATGGAGAATGTGCGATAGATGGTTCTGTATAGAACCTTGGTAACACATGAACAATATGCATCTGAATACATCGAAGTAAATATCTTGTAGATGTTCTGTTGATGCATTACTTACCTTGAGCAGATGTTTTGTTAATATGTTTGTTTATCCTAACCCTAACCTTACCCAACCTTGCCCAAAACCTAACCTTAACTCTCGGCCTAATCCTAACCCTAACCTTAACCTCAACCCAAAACCAAATCCTGACCCTCACCTTGGCCCTAATCCTAACCCTAACCTTAACTTCAACCCACAATCTAATCCTAACCCTATCCCTGGCCCTAATCCTAACTCTGACATAGACCCTGGAAATATAGGAACCTGGGAAAATAGGGAATCTTTTCAAAAAGGTTCTTTGTAGAACCGTCTACAGCATCTCCATCAATCCGAAGAACCATTTCACTCTGCAAAGAATCCTTTAAGCATGCAAAAGGTTCTTCTAAAGAACCCTTTGAAGAACCATCATTTTTAAAGACTTTCCAATGTGGTTTCTGACACTATGTGACCCAATTACATTGCAGTAGAATGAGCAAGACCAGCACATCTGAGGCAAGTGTGTGACAATCTCGATTTGTAGTTTGCATGGGAGCGTGTCTATGTTCCTAGGGTCCTGTGTTCCCAAGTTTCTATGTTCTCAGGTTACCTGGGGCTGTATGTTCCCTATGTTCAGCTCTTTATACATCAATATGATACATTCAGGGAGTCTATGAAGGGCTTCCCAAGGTCAAAGTTACCGTCAAGGATTCAATCAAAATCACTTAGGTCCAAAGGAGCAGCTTTTTCAGTAGGAATGCACTTGACCTCAGCTAGGCTAGCCTCAGTGAGCTCACTAGCTAGCTTTTAGTTTGCTAACTAGCAAGTTAGCAGAATAAGGTAACAGATGGTATAATGGCAAATGGCGAGGGCAAGAAAGAAAACGAAATGCTGAAAACTAAGGGACAGTAAGTACGATAAGACAGGATTTGAGTATGCGGTTGGTTTCTTCAGCACTGAGGCAGCTTCTGTTTTAGAAGGCTCCTCAGTAATGTTTAATATGGATGTGCAAGTCTGCAACGTTACACTCCAATAATCTTACAGCTGATCCAGTTAACCAAAGCCTTTAAGAGCGTGTAAATAATAGAGCTATGAGAATGTGCTCTGTGGGAAACATTCTGTCTCAGTAGATGTTTCTCTGTCAGATGCTTCAGTCTTCAATGTTCAGAATCTGACCAATTCTCAATGGGCCTCACAGAGAAACCAATACATCTTAGAAACTGAAGTTTCTCTAGGCTGTTTTGAGTGGAGAACCACAGGAATAGCACTGTTTTACACTGACTACTGTACCCTGTTTTGATATGTAGGTACAAATCCATGAGACTATGGAGAACTGCTGCCCTGCAGCAGGATGATTTCTGGGAATATTTCAGAGATTTGGAAGACCGAGTCATCTGTTTTGCCACCTTTGTGTCTGAAAATATTGTGGAGGTGCAGAATTCCTGGAATGCCAGATCAGATGCCTGCCTGTTGACTCTTTCTTAATCGTCTTGGGTTTAAAGATCCTGACTGAAACCTCCTTACCATAACTGTGACATGATGGATGATCTCATGCCACTTGATGTGAGAAACAAAAACAATGCTTGTTTATATAGTAAAAGTGGGCGATGTGGCAAAAACATCACAATATCAATTTAGTGTGAATGATGATGCCTTTGTGAGTAAAATCGTCTAGTCAATCTGTCTAATATGTCTCAGATTGAGATTGTTATAAGATTATTATAAGAATATTTAACTTATTTCAATTTTTTTGTTGCTTGCAAGTATTTTTACCAATATTATATTGGCAGATAATTTTGCTTGTCTCAAGAAATGTTATTATCTTTCAATGCAATGAGACACTTTCACAAGTGACTTAAACAAGTAAAAATATCTAGAAATATGTTACAAAATCTTATACTTTTCTCAAAAACAATCTCAAAATATTGAGATTAAAAAATGGAAATATTAGCTATATCAACTATTTTAGACTATTTTAATTACCAAGATATCAATGTTTTTGCCCTGTTGAAGACATTTTTATGAGACATGTCCCACAATAATTAACTTGTCTCAGTCTGGTGAAGTTAGAACGGACAAAATGCACCAGCAAACCAGTAGAGCCACTTTATAAAAAGCGATTTTTTTGCAAAAATGAAGAGGAAACGCCAAACAATAGGTAAAAATGACTTAATAATGTAAGATAATGCACAATAGGCAACATCCATTCAGCTACTTGTTATTATGCATGTACTACACTCTGGTCATTTTTGTTGTTTACAGGCACTATAATTAGTCTTTTATTACAATACATGCAGTTGTTCAGTATTCTAGACATATACTGACATGTTTTATCACAATAACAATAACACTCTGCCATATTATTCACTCCTAGCGCCATGGAACTAGAAGTATAGTTTCAACCAATCAGCTTCAACCTTTCCTCCATTAGCTGAATGCATTTTTCATTGTTCCAATGTTAGTTACAGCTCTGGCAAATACCAGTAAGAGATTCTTGAACCAGAGGGAGTCTCATGCAGAAATTGTGATTTCTTCCCATCTGCTGGGGTCACAAATGGCCAGCCCTAGTTGCCATAGGAACACGTAAGCCAGTAATAAAGCCCAGTTGACAGATATGGCAGTCCAATGGTGTAGTATCAAATGGGGGAAACTATGAAGTTGGAATGTAACCATGGAAATTGTTGTAGACCACTGGTCCATGTATCAGTGGCATGGTCCACATCAGTAATTCTATTTCTATCACCGATAGTAGGCCCTGTCTAGGAATCTCCTCTGCAAACTCTAGCTAGTTTTCAAAATCCAGTGGAAACTGAGCTTATAAGGCAGCTTTACCTGACTCCAGAGCCGAAGGCCTGAAATGGCTATAAATTCTGGAACTTGTGTTTATTCTGCAAATCGAATTCTGTAGAAAAATGGCAACAGCTGATGTGGGCTGGGGCTTCGGAAACAGCTCTGGACGTCCAGATGAGCTGGGTTTGGGTTTTGTTTGGGCTGGCTCTGCTGCAAGGGCTTCTGTTTGGGAGGTCTGTTCAGCGCCCATAATTAGCTTTCCTGTCCAGAGTAATGAACCAGCACTCTGCCAGCTGGGACACTCGCCAACACCAGCACCGGGCAGAGGCTTGGCGCATGCACGCACACACACTCACATACACTGAGACCTGCTGAGACCTCCCATAGTGCTGCACTTAGTGCTGAAATCCAGCTCTGGCGGTTTTGGGCTTTGCAGCCATAAACACCTCCAACCACAAACAAATCAAACATGCTCCCTCTGGCAGAGAGCAATAAGCCATGTGTGTGGGGGACTGTGTGTCTAACATTAAGAAATTTATGGGAAATGAAGTTCCAAATACACTCTGGCATGGCTGGATTCTACAGTGACATGAATTTGTTTGCAGTGTTAGCAGTACTCTTCAGACAACTGAACAAAATCACTGAATATGCTGTTGTGAGTGTTCTAAAAAGTAACGTCTATGTCTTTCTGAGGCCTGCTCTGTGAACTGACATAAAAAACCATGTGACATATGAGCTAGAGAATTAAGTTAAAGCTCGACCCAACCCATAGTAACATTTTCTTAACAAGCTAGCTGTGACTGTTTACACCAACCTAACACATGCCTCTCATCTGGAGCAGCTTTAGGCTACCATGTTACAAGAGAATCTGGTCTAAAATCCAAGTATGGCCCAAAATCCAAACCTTATCAATATTTTATTCAACCCTGTTAGACTTGGGTTGATTAGCAGGCCTCTGAAATGGACCAATCACAGTCAATGGGAAGCTTTGTTTAGCAGCTGGCGCACAGTGCATTGTACAAACTTAAACCACAGCATATTTTTGGCCAAAAAGATGTAATTTTTCCTTTGATCTTTTTCATCTGTAAAAAACCCTGCTGGCTGAACAATGTATTGTGAGGCAAAGGTAATATTACTGAAAGCAGTAATATAGTCAAGCACATATGGAGGCGGTACTGCCTTTTTTCACAAAATGGCTGGACATTTTGAGTTCGGTTTGATCTGTTCCATATGATGATTCTGTCTGATTCTACAGATACCACCACTAGATACCACATGTCTCCACAACCAGATATGACTTCTTGTAGCACGTACCACACCACAGATTAGCTACGATTAGCTAATATCAACTAGCAGCATTTCTGCAGTTACGTAAGCTTTTAGCTCTTGCTAAGTGCTACAGAGTCTGAAAACAATAATACAGACATTTTTCCACTGCGGAAAGTCCTGGAACCAGAAAGCAGCTCTTTTTCCTTTTGCTACCAATCCAGTACTGAAGGGTTACAGTTTGGTTTTGGGTACCTGCTTAACATTGCTAGCAACAAGACCTCATGGTACTGGAGGCTGAAAGCCAAAGTTAGTGGAGGCTGTTCACAAACAGAACGCGATTTTTTTATCATTTAGGTTGAGACAAATAAACACAATGTTAAATAATAAAAGAAAGCAGAGAACATTCTATGCGCCTTCATGGGAAACTCCTAACAGGCGCAACAATGTTGAGAGGGAAGCATGGAGTGGACTGTCCATTAGCGCTTTAGCTGTGTCTGTTGTCAGTTTTAACTTTCCCTCTGTGTTTGCAGCTGAAGCTCACAGAAGGCTAGTTCTTTACTCTTATGGGTGAAGATCACCCTGTACTATAACATAACCAGTAAGTGCATCAGAATTTGAACTAGAATGGTGTGTTTATGTGTCAGTCGCTAGTTTTATTTTGTAAAAAGTTGCTAAGATGATGTTAACTAGTTACGTAGGCTAACTATTACAATCCCTTTTAATATTGTCAATATAAAATCAAACAGGTGGAAAATTAACTCCACACATAAAATATGTTTCTGCAAGAGTTCCGTAGTAAAGGTAAAGGTTCTATTCAGAACCATGAGTTCTACATAGAACCATGTGATGATTCGTTGCATGGTGAAATGGTTCTTCAAAGTGATGAAGAATGTGTTGTTATGGGATTCTATATAAAACCTTTTTGAAAATGGTACTATTAGGCATTATTTGACACTGCAACAGTGGCAAAACCAGAACCAATCTAAGGAACCTTTTCACCATGCAAATAACCAGTTAAGCATGAAATAGGTCCATATAGAACAAATGGGTCTAAACAGAACATTGCCTTTACTAAAGAATGCTTGAAGAAGATCATTTTTAATTATATAGAACTATAATGGTAAGTTGTGTTTATTCGGGTGAGAAAGCTGATTCAGGAGCTCTTATGATGCTGATACTTCTTGATCTTAGCACCGCTTTCGATACCATATTTCAAGATTTATTACTTTCTTGTATGTGCAGCATTGATATTACTGGATACTCCCTTTCCTGGCTTTCTTCATATCTTATTGATAGATGTGTAGCTATTCAGAATAATAAATCCTCTATGGTGTCTGTTACTTAGGGTGTTCCCCAAGGCTTAGTTTTAGGTCCACTGCTCTTTATAATTTACATGCTGCCGCCTGGCCACATAAAACTTCTAAACCGCTTATCCTTCTGGGTCACAGGGGGTGCTGGAGCCTACCCAGCTATCATTGGGCAGAGGGCAAGATACACCCTGGAGAGGTCACCAGTTCATCGCAGGGGCATGTAATGTAGTAACTCCCAAATTTTGGAATACTCTCCCCATTTTATTTGGGATGCCACCTCTCTATCTTCATTTTGTTTATTGTGATCATGTTCTTTGATAGTAAAGTGTCCTTAAGCATGGGGAAAGGCGCTATATAAATGAAAGTGATGATGATGATTCCTGATTTGAAGTGGAAAAAACCCCTAGGTGTACCGAGCCCATATTTACAACAAACCTATTTTCTTTTTCCTATGACTGCAACCCTGGCTAATATTACTCTGGGCAATCAAGTCAAGGCATGAGTTGATTGCCATAATCTCCCCTTATGTCAAAATCAATGATCTGAAAGCTTTAATGTGATAAATGTTCCATGTTACTAGACTTTTAAGAGCCAAAATCCACATAATTAAACAAAATGACAATCAGAGACTGAAAGTACACATTCTCCATGTCAGAGCAAAGACTGTTCCTTCATTTTCACAGCCAGGCAGAAAGAGAATGGAGTTTTTTTTTGGTAATAATATCCACTCCTTGCTTAAGGCCATGTAAAATCTTCCAACTTCTGACTCCACCTTGTCCTTCTATTATATGTACTCAAGCTTTATTAGAACATTATTCTTCCTTTCTTAATATAGGTCTATTTAGGGATTCAGTGTTCTCTTAAAATATGACTCATTGACAACTGGTGATTATTTAATGTTGACTCTCCACAATTGTATTGTTGAGAATTAGAACTGAGCCCACCAAAATAAGCCTACATGATCTCACTACCAAGGTTTGTGCTAAGGCTTTAGTTAGAAAAAATGCATGGAATGCATGGAGAAAATATTTTAAAAAACGCAAAAGCAGAGAGGTCACTGATGGCTATAGACTGCTGTAGCTGTACAGAATGCTGTCTGATACTTTGTGAAAAGTCTCTTTAGCAATGAAATGATTGTGTTGACCCAAAAGTTTTCAAAAGTGCATTTTAAGGCTACAGTAAGTAACTTGCAGTTACAGTAATATCACAAAAGTCAAAACTTTTGCCTGAACCTTTAGCTTTTACAGGAAAACTCGAGTGTTTTTTTTAAAGCTAATCTCTTCCTGCCACATTGGTATGCCCTTAAAAAAAGACAAGACAATAGCTAAGAGTGCTGTGCAATACTGTGGTCAGAGACCACCCTTACCATGACTTAATTTCCAGTCAAAAAGTGGTTCATTTTTATCAGCTTCAGGAGCAAGGCAGGAAATTACTCTACAAATAAATATGATATCTTTTTTGGTATATAGTGTGTCCACCATTTGCCTTTATCACTGTTTCCATTAGTTTGAGAAGACTTGCTTTAGTTTTTAAAGAATCTGTGAGGACATTTTTCCACACCTCCAAAGTTCAGTCTTAGAAGTTGGTTGCATCTGTTACAATCTGAGTAATCCTGATTAAAACTTTCGACTCATTAGTTTATCAACCTTTCTCCTCATCTTGTGTCAAGTTTTGAGGTTCTAGAGCAGATGTTCTTTTTTGTCTAGTTACTTTTCTCTGTTAGGGCTTCTTGACAGCTACACATCCTTTCAGACTAATAGTTTTGAGTTACCCTCCTACAGTGGGAGAATGACCAGGTGGATTATTGTATATCTAATCTTATCAGAAATGTCTTCTTTAGCCATTTTAGATGCACATGAGTTAGGCTACATTTTACACTGCTCCAGTGCGTCAAGGGACATGAAGGTACTCCCCTCTTCATTTGTCCACATGTGGGCGTTAACAAAGACGTTCCCTGCGTCATCCAATTAAATCACGTTCTGCTAAGTCAAATTGTAAAATTGATAAATGTGCTGATTTTCTAATAATCAAAAAACAAATTTAGTATTTATTAACTATATATATATATATATATATATACACACATACACACACACACACACACACACATATATGGTGGCGCGGTGGGCAGCGCTGACGCCTCACAGCGAGGAGAGCCTGGGTTCGATTCCCCAGCCGGGTGACCGGGGTCCTCTCTGTGTGGAGTTTGCATGTTCTCCCTGTGTCTGTGTGGGTTTCCTCCCACAATCCAAAGACATGCAGTCAGGTTGATTGGACATGCTAAATTGCCCGTGAGTGTGAGTGACTGTCTGTCTGTCTGCCCTGCGATGGACTGGCGACCTGTCCAGGTTGTATTATCCTGCCTTCTGCCCGATGACTGCTGGGATAGGCTCACCGAGGTGTGTTTGGGTAGATGCTTGTTTTGTCTTTTTGAAGGGGAACAGCTTTTTTTTTTTTTTTTTGGAGGACACAGCTGTAACTGGTTGCGTTTAAGGCTGGAAGGATGGACGTTAAGGAGTTAAAGTGTCAGTATGGTGCACAAAAAAGGAGTTAAAGGTGCACAAAAGTAAAGAGTGGACAAATGAAATACTGATAGATTAGATATTATACTTAGGCCCAATCCTATTTCACCCCTTGCCCCTACAACTTTACACCCAGGGGTAGGGTGTCCCAGTTCTTGTTGAGACAGAGGGGTAAGATGAATTGTAGGGCTACATGGTCTTTTTCA